>NC_025701.1:11774092-11858119 GCF_000633955.1 Camelina sativa | reverse complement strand
ATTTTATTTACCCTATAAATAACTATAGTTCCAAGCTGCTGCCCTATTAATTTTGTCGACCAACCCTTCAAAATTTTATTTCTCTTTGAATTTTCCCTCATGCAAATTTCTTAGACAATAGACCAAGGCTATTTTAGTCTTTTCCAACTTTCCCTTCATGTGCCAAAATGACATTTCTCAGAAGAAAAAACAGAAGTAGCATTATTAAGAAGATTTTGGAGAAATATGGCATTTCTGGCCAAAATCCCTATTTTCAACTCCTGCTAGAAAGGTACAAAAGAATCTGAATAGAAGAACTGTGCTAGTGCTTATATTTGTAAGAATGAGGGAGCAAAGCTTAAGAAAAAAAGTTAGAACGATGGCAAAAAATCATCTACTCAAGAAAAAGAGTATACAAAATGATGGATGTGTCAGTTTCTGCTGTTCTCTGGGTGCTCCGACACTGTTTGCATAGACCTCTCTTATGTGCTCATTCTGGTTCAACACCAGTTTCTAGTGGCTAGTGTAACTGCGAGAAAACAGAGATTTTTAATTCAAGATGTCGTTTTCTAATGAATAATGAATACTTTTCCTCAGGCTATTTAGATCTGTATGTGGTGTGGAACAACAAACCTAAAACCCTTGTATATTCGTTTACTGATAAGTATATAAGCTCTTCACGCCACTTCAACTTCTCCTTCTGTATATATGATGTGAAGCACAAGATTTAGTTAGCTTTTTGAATCTGTGTTATGATGACCCAAAACTATCAAATGAAGAGAAAAGGGAGACTATGTTGTCTAACCGGGAAGGCGGACAGCCAAGTTTGCTTGTTCATCCGCATCAGCGTTTAAATTCTGTAAAGAAAAGTGCCAACAATGGCAGACCCTCACATTATAACAAGGGAATGTATTTTTTGCTCTTACGCACTAGGTGAGAACTATGTGATATATCATCATTCATTTACAACAGAAAGAGGGAAATGACACATACCCTTAGTACATGACTGATCTCGAAAGAGACACATTTATCGCAAAGTTGTTTTGCTTCCTTGTGGAGCTTCGCGAGTACCTCATGGTTTACCTTCCATTGACCTTTGATCTGTTGTTCTCAGAAAGCATTGACAAAATGAGAAGAAGAGAGAAGCACAAAATGATTTATCAAATTACCTAATTACACAAAGCTATATAAGTTTCATAGACAAACCTGCATACAAACCAGCTTGGAGTCACCTTTCACTTTAATTTTCTTGTAACCTTTCTCAACAGCATACTTCAATCCTAGGATTAACGCACGGTATTCTGCTGCATTGTTTGTGGCAATTCCTAAACCTTGACGCAGTCTACAAATCTGTTTCCAGAGAAAAATTGATACAGTTAGATACAGAACTGCATTCTTCAATTAGTAACAGTGATTCAAAAACGATACATACCAATCTTCCGTCCTCAGTTTTAAGTACCGCTGCTGCGCCAGAGAGACCGGGATTTCCCTTTGATGCACCATCAAACTCAATAAAGCAAGTTTCCTACCATATAAGAGTGGAAAGAGAAACATACCAACTTGAGCAAAAAATTATGCATCCAGTCCACTGAAACTATGAATAATGATAAATACAAACATAATCACAACTCACTTCTGGGGAAATACTAGCAACCTTATCCAAAGAATCAACTGACATAGTAGCTGATGGAAGCTGATCCTGGAAAAAAAAGAATACTTAACAATGAGCTTAGTCGCTTTGTCTCATAATCATTAAACTTCAAAAACGCTAAGAAATTCAAAAACTCTTGTTCTTAAATTCTTGTCCAAAAACTCACTTCTGGGGAAATACTAGCAAGCTTTTCCAAAGGATCAACTGACATAGAAGCTGAGGGAAGTTGATCCTGGAAAAAAAAAGAATACTTAACAATGAGCTTCGTCGCTTTGTTTCATAATCACTAAACTTTCAAAAACTCTTGTTCTTATAGCTTACTATTTCGTTGTCTTGAATTCTATCTTTCGACTTCATCTCTGAGGTATCTTTTTCTTCAGACACTTTGACATTAGGCTCCTACAGAAGAAGTTTAAAAGGGAGACAGTTAACCAACTCTTCAGTTCAAAATCTCACACATCACGTATCACGACAGTTGCATATAGTGGAAAACACACAGTATTGTTAATACCTGGAAAAGACATGGAGTGAGGGCACCAAAGATATCATCTTTCAAGTCTGAAGCTCTAATACTGTAGAGTGGTTTCTTCAGCCCAACAGAAGAAAGATACTCCTCTGCATCTTTAGGCAACGAGTATCCTTTATAAACACTAACCGGAGGATCAAACACCTGCCATTATAAACAAACAAGAAACAACCATGTATATCATATTCCCATCCAAGAGAGAAACTACATAATATACACAAGATATGTATTCTCACAGATGATCCAACTTGAGCTTGACAATCACTCAAATCCTTATAGATTCCAATAACATCACCCTTCCTAACAACGAAAAACGCGTCCTTTTCTTTATCCGCAACAGAAACAACGGTTGAGGAAGTCATCTTGGATTTACCAGACTTTGATCTCGAGGAAAAGAAATGAACTTTAGATAGTCCAAAGGCAGGCTTTAAACAGGATTGTGAAGGCGTATAGAAGAAGCATTGGTTCCATGGAATTTGAGAAGTGACAGAGGTAGATCTCTTAAGTATCCCAAAGGAAATGTATGAACGCGCATGAGACAAGCAGTTCATTACAATGTAGTCGCCACAACTTTAGAGATAAGCTGCTTCAGAGAGAGATAAAGAACCAAATTGTAAGATGTTCAAAACGCCAAAATCAAAACTTGAAAAATTCAATAGATTTATGAGAGGTTTATGGCGAACCAAAACAGAGATTGAAAATCCGAGAATGCATCGGAGAAATCAGATAGAGAAAGCATGAGAACTGGGAGCAGGACTGAGTGAGAAAACTAATTCGTAAAGTCAAATTCAAAATCTTACCAAGCACACAGGGGAAACTCGAATCTCTCGATGAATTGATCAGTTACTAATGCTAAAAACTGTGGCTGAGCTCTTTCCGGTGAAGAAGGAACTCGGTGGGTTTAAGCTGGGTTTTGCTCTCAAATCATCCAACTTAGAGCATCATTAGTGGAGTAACCCACCATGGTTACTCTCACATTAATTAATTATATAAATAATCATAAATTAAGTTAAGTAATTCTAAGAGAACCTAAGCAAAATTACCCTATTACTAGAGAACCCCAAATAGGTTACTCAGACATTTAAATAATAATTTTTTAATTTTTATTTATTAATTATCAAACTTTAATTATCTAAAATGATAAAACAATTATTTAAATTTTTTATATTACATAAAATAGAAAACAATATTTTACAAATTGAAACAATTTTTTACAAACTTTAGAATATTAAACATATTTTACAAAATTCAAAATATTAAACATATTAAACAGAATTTGGAATAAGATTTATTGTGCGGTTGCACCAAATTTTTGCCAGATATGCTCAATCAAGTCTTTTTGCAAAAGATCATGCATTTCTGTATCATGAACATCATTTCGAGTGACCATCATATTATGTAGATTTGTTGGCGTATCTGTAGAATATGATAAATCGACTTGAGAACTTCCGCTTCCTTCTCTGTGATGGAATTCTGTTGGATCGTAGAAATTGTGGTCATGTCGTTCGTCTTCCACTATCATGTTATGCAGGATGATAGATGCTCTCATTATTTTTCCTATTTTTCCTTTATCCCAGAAAAGTGCAGGATTCTTCACGATTGCAAATCGAGCTTGCAAGACTCCAAATGCACGCTCTACATCTTTACGACATCCTTCTTGCCATTGAGCAAAGAGTTTTGCTTTTCGACCACGTGGAAGTGTAATAGATTGGATGAAAGTTGCCCATTTGGGATAGATACCGTCTGTGAGGTAGTACGCCATGTTGTATTGCCGTCCATTGACAAAGTATCTAACTCTCGGAGCTCGGCCCTGTAGGATATCATCAAACACCGGGGAGCGGTCCAAGACATTGATATCATTTAACGAACCCGGTGGTCCAAAAAAGGCGTGCCAAATCCATAAATCTTGTGATGCCACAGCCTCTAGTACGATTGACGGTTTACCTGATCCACGTGTATATTGTCCTTTCCATGCAGTGGGACAATTCTTCCACTCCCAATGCATGCAATCTATGCTCCCTATCATTCCGGGGAAACCGCGATGTTCTCCAATGTTCAGTAATCGTTGGAGGTCTTCCGCTGTAGGTCTTCTGAGATACTCGTTGCCAAATAGATTTATAACTCCCTCTACAAAATGTAGAAGGCATTTGTGGGAGGTTGTTTCAGCGAGTCGTAAATATTCATCCGCCGCATCTGCCGAATATCCGTAAGCCATCAAACGAATAGCTGACGTACATTTTTGAAGTGCAGAAAGACCAAGCCTTCCAGTAGCATCTCGCCTTTGTCTGAAGTATGGGACTCCATTCTCAACAGCGGTAACAATACGAAGGAACAATAGTTTGTTCATTCTAAAGCGACGACGGAACATAGCGTTAGTGTAAGTTGGATTATCACTAAAATAATCATTCCACAATCGAATGTGGCCTTCTTCGCGGTCTCTCTCAATGTGCACTCTTCGGATTATTGGAGCTGGTGGTACCTCTGGGTGAGTGTAGTTGTATTGGATCTCCTCCACTATACTATCAACCTCCTCCTCTACCATTTCTTCAATTTCTTCATCAGAACTCCAATTAGACATTTTTTGGTAACTTGGGTATAGTAGTAGGCTTATATTTGGATTTAGTAGAGAATGAGTAATAGAGTTGAGTAGTGAAGATAGGAGTTTGAGTAATAGATAGAGAAATATTTTTTTGTAATAGGAGGTTGATTCTTTTCAATGCAAAGGTGAAGAGAAAAAAAAGATACAGAATCGGAACACAATGCAAAGTTGGTTGCAAATGGGAAAGAACGATACATCAATATATAGACTTTAAGTCTCGAGATACAAGCAAACACACAACTTCACAGGTTAAAATAAAACCAAAAGCAATACACAAGTGACTGTCCTCTTGTGAAACAAATACACATGTGACTGTCCTTGCCAAACAAATACAACCAAAAGACAAAAGCCTTTCTGTCCTAACCGACACTCAAAAGCCAAAGACACAAGCAAACAAAACATCCGTGACATGTTCCACAAGCAAAAGACACAAGCCATACTGTCCTAACCGACACTCAAAAGCCAAAGACACAAGCAAACAAACTATCCGTGACATGTTCCACAAGCAAAAGACACAAGCCATCCGTGACATGTTCCACATCCGTGACATGTTTCCCAAATCCGTGACATGTTCCACATCAAGCAAACTTCTTCTCTTCACATGACATGTTCCACAGCTACATTTGTGTTCCCGAAACCCTGAAACAAAAGAATACAAGTAGAGTTAAGCACAACAAAACTTATTAAACACAGAACATAAAATAATTGAGTTAAACTTATTAAACACAGAACAAGAAGAGTTAAACATAACAAATGATAATAATTGAAACCTAAATGTTTGTCAACATTTGATCTACGAGTTTGTCTCTAAGAGCAACTTCAGCAGTTGTTAGTTCACTCTTGTTAAGCAGGCTGTTTAGCAATCTCATTTTGCCATGCTTCTCTTTAGCTGCTTGTTCTTGATCCTTCATTGCAATGATCTTGTCTAACTTATGGACAGAACCATCTTCGACATCAATACTAACAGTCGGTCTCTTCCCTTTGTTCTTAGCAGCTTTAACTCCCGGAGGCCTCTTCTCAGCACCATCATTACTCGAAGTAGGAGCCTCAGATGCAAGCTTAGTCCGCTTGTGGCTACATTCTTCTGTGAGCCATTTCTGATCGTGCTTCAGCTCCCTCCAGCAATGTACAAGGAGAAATGGCTTCTTCATGTCGTTATTGAAAAGCTCATAAGCCATTCTCAAGACATCATCTTCTGATTCTCCACTCTTCCTTCTTGTACACGCTTGTGCGTAACAGCCCACAAACTTGTTGACTTGGTGGTTTATCTTGTTCCACCTAGCCTTACACTGTGTTTGCCCTCTTGCGTTTGAACCAGCTGATCCACCATTTGCTTCGAAATACCTTGTAACTCTCTGCCAGAAACTATATTTCCGCTGCTCATTACTGGTAACTGGATCCTTGCTGGTGTTTAACCAAGCACTTATGAGGTTGACATCCTCCTCTGCAGTCCACCTCTTCCTACTTCCTCTGCCTCCGTCTTCTTCAGTCTCTTCGACCTCAATACAGTCTTCAGTATCGGATGCTGGGCTAAAGTTAAGATTCTGAGAAGAGAATGTTGAGCTAAAATGAGGTGGCTGAGAAGAGAATGTTGAGGTAAAGTGGGGTGGCTCAGAAGAGAATGGGTTGCTAAATTGAATCGGCTGAGAGGATTGAGCAGAATGTGGAGGGTTAGGATTATCAGAAACGTTGAGAACTTTTTGAGAATTCAAAAGATCAACAAAATTTTCATCTGACAAACGATAAGGATCCATTGTTTTTGTTTAATGAAAGCTTATGTTTAACGAAAAGAGTTTGTAGCTTGAGGGTTTATATTGTTTAACAATGAGGGTTTATATTGAACTCAAGGTTAGTTTATCTTTTAAACTGAAGGTTAGATAACAAAAGGTAAAGGTTTATTGAGTAAAAGGCTAATGAGTGTTTAGTTGAAAAACTTTTCAGTAAATCTACATGTGAAGAGAAAAACTTTTCAGTAAATCTATGAGTAGACAACTGAATAACTTTTCAGAAAATCTACTTGTGTACCAAATTTTCAAAAAGTTGATGTTTAAAGTCAATACTAATTTCAAATTCAATCATGTTTCTCAATAAACCAGTGTAATTATGCTTTTTATTCAAAATCACAACAAATATCAAGACAAGCGAAAGAACAACAATCGGGTTTCAAAAAGACTAAAAAACACTAGAGCAAAAAAAGAAAACAGCAATATAGAACAAGAACTCACAGTTTTATAAAAAAACATAAACAATTTATAAAACCAAACCTTTTCAAGTTAGAACAAGAACAAGAACAATCTATAACACCAACTCATTCATCCCAATCACAACTCAAAAAAACAAGAACAACAACATATGAGAGATATAGGACCATACCTTATCAATTTTGACTGTCCGTAAGCCAAGAGTGAGCTTACTCTTGTTGTAGCTTACTCTCTGACCTTGCTGCTGGCTTCCTCCTCCTAACTTACTCTGCACACACACACACACAATGAATAGCAAAAACCCAGAAACCAAAAAGCTAGTAGCAATTGAAATAGAAAAACAGAACAAAGTAAAGGTCATATCCGATAGAAAGCCATAAAATTTCTTGACAAACCCACAAACCAAGTAGAGTAAGAACAACGTAAAAGGGAAAAAGTCACAGTACACACCTTGATGCCGATGCAGCCATTAGCATCAAGAGTGGTGAGTGTAGCAGAGCATGTCTGCGAGAGAGTCTCTAGACATCTATCAGTCACTCCTACTATCCCAAACAAGCTGCAATTTTTCGGTTTTCATTGGATGGTGTCAGCAAAAAGAGTCACTGACAACAACAACAAAGCAAAATAGTTCTAGAATTGTAAAAGAATAATACCTGAGAAATTCGAGGGAGGTCCAACTATTAGCCATGGTAATCACACCTTCATCTGTGATACGCACACACCTGCCATGTTGAAGAAGCATTTGGAATGAAAAGCATCGAGGGAGGTACAACATATATAATCTGTACTATGGATTTGCTAGCAATCAAAATCCCTGAGTTATACTCTACAAGACGGTGAAAGATAATCCAAGATCTCAAATAAACTCATCTATCTATCCACCAAGGAAAAAGGACAAATGCAACCAAATAAATGGATTCATTGACTCCAACCTGAGCGCCACATAGATCCAAGAACCTTAAATCAGCTAGAAGTGATATTTTTTTGAGTGAGGAACGTTCTGGATTGAAGTGAACATCAAATTAATCTCATAATCGATGCCTAATAAGTCAAATTGACAGCAAATATTAATAATTCTAACAAACAATCGAATTAATATGAAACCCTAAAAATTAAAGACCACCGGTGATAAATTAGGGTTTAAACAAACAATCAAAAATCAAAAGACGAACCGTTTCTCACCGATTCGCTAGACGGTGGAGCTCGCCGGACATCCGCCGTTATCCCACCAATCGTACGCCATCGTGCTCCCACCGCTGTGAAACATTCGCCGTCGCCAAAGATTGCAAATCGAAACGGATAACCCCAATTACGCCAATTCAGTCACCAATAACCCTCCGTCTGACCAACAACCATCGAGATTTAGCCGGAAAATCAACGATTTGATGGTAATCGGTTGATTTTTCCGATGGTTGTTGATTCGGCTTTTATCTCCGACGGACGAGAGAGACGAGAGAGACGAGTGAGAATCGGGAAAGAATGAAAAAAAAATTAGGAAAAAAAAAATTTACCTTTTATATTTCTCAATCAACCAATCACAAACGACCACGTCGCGTGACTTAGGGTGATTCTCCCAAACCTTCCCATGGAACCGATACTCTGTGTTTTGGACTAAAAAATGGGTTTAATATTACATTTTTGGGGCCCAATATAGAGAGTAACCCAAAGAGTTACACCAGTAATCATGCTCTTAGGGTCCCAATGGGCAATTTTGATTTAGGAATCGTCGATATGCATCAAGTAAATATAAATTAACAATGTTGCAAATGTGCAAACAGGTTTCGTGGTGTAGTTGGTTATCACGTCAGTCTAACACACTGAAGGTCTCCGGTTCGAACCCGGGCGAAGCCATTAAATTTTTTTTTATTTTTATTTTGATCTTTAATTTTCTTACAAATAAATGAATAATCAAATAGGCTTAAATGAACCTAAAATAGGACCCAATACAAAGGCAGTTCCATGAGACCCGTACGTTAGTGGTATGTCGACGACGTCAACCTACTAGCTAGTACAATTGCAAAATTCTTCACGTGATAATTACGGAGAAAAAAAAGACAGTGATAGGAGTTAAAAAACCATTTTGTTCTTACTTGATAAATAATTCAAAAACAAAGACACTTTCTTTGTTCCTTTACTTTTGTGTGGTTTCAAAAGTTGCTCTTAGTACTACTGCTCGTGAGTCATCAGCATCTTCTCCAAACAATCAGCAACGTACATTATTACACTATTAGTGTAAACGACAAGTCTAGGACCAATGGACCATCCAAGATTAAAACCACCCAAGGAAAGGTTCTCAACGAAAAAGAGAAAAAAACAAAGAAATATGTATATGCTCCTATATCTTAATCTTATAGATGCAATGCACCATTGAATCAAAATCTCTCAAAGTAAGTAAGTCTCTGATGAGCTTAAACTAGAGACAAAAGAAAATGAATACGTTTCTGAAGTCACTCATCTTCTTACGAGATTCATGTCTTGCCTTCCTCTCTCTACTGGTAATTATTAAGACCATCTCATATTTTTTCTTTATGATCACTCGCTCTGTTTCTCTGCTCTGAGAAAAGTTTATTCTTTTGTGTGCTGAGAAGTTCCATGGAGGGAGTTCTGAAGATGCAGCTGCAGCTTCAAAGAAGCTTGAAGCAACCATAAACGGTGTGAAGATAAGTATCGACACGACATGGACACGAAAACTGAGGAGTTTGCTCATATTTCCCATATTCAAGTCTTTGGTGACTTTGTGTTTGATAATCTCCGTCTTAGTTTTCGTAGAGGGTATATACATGAACCTTGTAGTGCTTTACGTCAAGTTGTTTAAGCGAAAACCCGAAAAAATCTACAAATGGGAGCCGATGCCGGAGGACATCGAGCTCGGACATGAGACATACCCCATGGTCCTTGTACAAATCCCAATGTACAACGAAAAAGAGGTATATATACATGTACTTTCCTATATTAATTATATCATGGACGTACGGACTCATTAAGTTTTTCAGAAAACTAATTGACAACAATATAACGATTCAGGGTTTTTATATACTATACATTGTATTTATACATTTATAAATGCAAGATTCCTAACATGTTGTTAACTCGCAGGTCCTTCAATTATCTATAGGTGCTGCATGTAGACTAAAATGGCCGATTGACCGCCTAATTATTCAAGTTTTAGATGATTCCACTGATCAAACCATCAAGGTCTTGCTGCTAAGCAATTCTAATCGATTTATTGGACACATTTATATATGAAGTATACACATATGTATTAATTTAAGATAACTAATATGAAGAGAATTGAATTTCAGGAGCTGGTGAACACAGAGTGTGCAAAATGGGAAAGCAAAGGCGTAAATATAAAGTGTGAGAGGAGAGACAACAGAAATGGCTACAAAGCCGGAGCTCTTAAACAAGGCATGAAGCACAACTACGTGAAACTATGCAACTATGTTGTCATCTTCGACGCAGACTTCCAACCGGAGCCTGATTACCTCCAACGCTCTGTCCCCTTTCTCGTTCACAACCCTGAGGTCGCTCTAGTTCAAGCCAGATGGAGATTCAGTACGTTGATTATGGTAGAAAATTTAATATATCTATTAATCTATATATTAACAACTATTAATAATAAAAAAAAACTATTAATAACTAGTTTAAGACTTAAAATATTTGTAATGTTTCAACTCATTTTAGAGTGAGTGGGATTGCTAATGCTCCCCTCACAATAAAAAGTCTTCTACCCCGGCCATATTCATTTAGACCAAATCAACTCTAAGATCGAATACTAATTTTGGATCGACGAAACGATTTGACATTGAAGTAAAATTCATAATTTTTTTTTTTTTTAATCTCAAAAGTGAAAAATAGTTGGTTATAATAATTTGAATGAGTTATTCTGGTGTACGTAACAATATGTACACATTAGGTCCTTTACATATTTCGGCATAATTGAAAATCCTAACAAAGTCTATTTTCAAACTGAGTGATTGTGTGTGTGTGTGTGGGGGGGTTCATCATAGTGAACGCAAACAAGTGCTTGATGACGAGGATGCAAGAGATGTCCCTCAACTACCACTTCATGGCAGAGCAAGAATCTGGATCCACTAGACATGCCTTCTTTAGCTTCAATGGTGCAATTTTTTATGATCGCATGTTTTAAATATCCGATGTATTCTTTAATTTTATTACATAAATGTGGTTTGGTGTATCTCTTTCAGGAACTGCAGGTGTATGGAGAATGGCCGCAATGGAAGAAGCTGGAGGATGGCATGACCGGACCACCGTAGAGGACATGGACTTGGCCGTTCGGGCTGGTCTACTCGGCTGGAAATTTGTCTTTCTCAATGACCTCACGGTAGATTTTTATATATCCCTCCCTACTAATTGTAATAAAGTATATAAGCCCTATATAAATTATAAACACTCATCGCATCTTGTATACATTATATATGTAACTGTTAGATACCCTACATAGGTTAGATATCCAACATTACGTAGTGCTTTGTAAATCTACATGATAGACACTCACACGTACCTTTTTGAACCAAAGTTTTTGTGATAGATTTTACTGAATTTGGTTACCTGACCAAGTTTGTGATAAAGTTCAAACCAGTGACATTCTCGTAGTGATGCATTCACAAGTGTTTCTATCAAAATAATTATTAGCTTATAATCATTAAATTATGTACACCTAACCTACACTGACTTTGTAGGTGAAAAGTGAGCTACCAAGCAAATATAAGGCTTTTAGATTCCAGCAACATCGATGGTCTTGTGGTCCAGCTAATCTCTTCAGGAAAATGATTATGGAGATTATTCGCAATAAGGTCCATCCCTTCAGTCTATTTATTTCAATCTTAACAAAAACGTGCCCACTATTTTTTTTGTCTTATACATGCCCAACTACTTTGTTTTTTTTTGTCTATCGTGTTACAATATGTATAGAAGACAAACATGCCAAGTGATGTGAGGCTGACGTACATTTTATTTTGTTTTGATTGGTCACTTATATCCATGATGGGACTGGTTTTTTCTTTTGTTATGTTTTAACTAATCGCCAAATCATCAGCTGATGGGTTAGAAATTCGTTTTGGTTCAATCTAGTATTATTTGGTTCGGGTTAATTAAACTAAGTCGTATTAAAAGATTGATTAGTATTATTTTGTGACCTTTTAAGCAAATAAATTAAATGTAGTGAGTAGACGTCTAACCTTAAGCTACAAATATATGTAACAATGAACAGAGAGTGACGATTTGGAAGAAGTTGTATATGGTGTATAGCTTCTTTTTCTTGCGGAAGATCATAGTCCACTGCTTCACTTTCTTCTTCTACTGTGTTATTCTTCCTACAAGTGTCTTCTTCCCCGAAGTCAACATTCCAGCTTGGTCAACTTTCTACGTTCCCTCTATGATAACTCTCTGCATCGTCATTGCGACACCAAGGTTCGTGCTACTTTTGTAATTCATCTTGATCGATAAATATATCACTAATTGTATAAATCATTTACTATATATGCATTATCGACTTTTGTAGATCATTCTACCTTGTGATATTTTGGATCTTATTTGAAAACGTAATGTCTATGCATCGGACTAAGGGAACTTTCATCGGCATACTCGAAGGAGGAAGAGTGAACGAATGGGTTGTAACTGAAAAATTAGGAGATACCCTTAAGACTAAGTTACTTCCTCGTACTGGTAAACCTCGTAACGGATTCTTTGAAAGGTATAATAAACTAATTCGCCTAATCATATATTATGAACGAACTAGACATATAATTGATAAGAGAGTTTGGTTGGTCGCAGAGTAAACTCCAAGGAGATAATGGTGGGGACATACATATTGTGTTGTGCTTGTTATGGACTTGCCTTTGGGAACACATTCTTATATCTCTATCTTTTCATGCAAGCGGTTGCTTTTCTCGTATCCGGTGTTGGCTTTGTCGGAACTTAAAAAATCTGGTCGCATTTATAGATCAATGTTGGTTCCTAATCAATTAGTTAATTCATGCTTGATTACCCATGACATGTTTTCTTGTAGTGTCTCAAGCTAATGGCATGTTTTCTTGTAGTGTCTCAAGCTAATCGTTTTAATTAGTCTGATAAATATCTAGATATTTTGTCTAGCTAGATGCGTTAACATCAGTTGAATATCTTGTGTATTGAATAAGTTGGTGTTATACAGTTTTGAATACCATGATCATTTTAGATTCAATAGTGTTCTGGTGGTAATTAGTATACATTGAAGAATCACATACGTGACTAGACAACTCACCCGAGCATGTAATTCTTTTTGTTCATAATTATCTTATTTGGGAGTTGTGCATATTGAAATCCTTAACTTCTATATGCTATTTATATAGAAAATAATACGTTCCAAAATGCAAAGGATATATATCAATTAGTTGGTGTTATACAGTTTTGAATACCATGATCATTTTAGATTCAATAGTGTTCTGGTGGTAATTAGTGTACATTGAAGAATCACATACGTGACTAGACAACTCACCCGAGCATGTAATTCTTTTTGTTCATAATTATCTTATTTGGGAGTTGTGCATATTGAAATCCTTAACTTCTATATGCTATTTATATAGAAAATAATACGTTCCAAAATGCAAAGGATATATATCAATTAGTTGGTGTTATACAGTTTTGAATACCATGATCATTTTAGATTCAATAGTGTTCTGGTGGTAATTAGTGTACATTGAAGAATCACATACGTGACTAGACAACTCACCCGAGCATGTAATTCTTTTTGTTCATAATTATCTTATTTGGGAGTTGTGCATATTGAAATCCTTAACTTCTATATGCTATTTATATAGAAAACAATATGTTCCAAAATACAAAGGATATATATCAAGCATCATCAACAACGTGTGCATATAGAAGCTAAAGACTTCTCGTCTGACTCTAATTCATATTAAACCACGCATATAAAGTATGAAATACAGTAAAACATATAAATTAATAAATATTATAAATTAATAAATTTTGATGGTCCAGAACTGAGCCAGTATAAAAATAACAAAACTCAATAAGATAATAATTTTTTTTTTAAATTCCCATATAAAATATGGTCCCAATAATATTATAAATTAATAATCAAATAAATATATATATATATATATATATATATATATATATATATTCATGTTGATATAATAATGTATGCTTTAAAATTTTGAATTTTTTTCTAGATCTGATATCTATAAAACAATTGTTATATTATATTTTTAAATATAATAATATGAAACAATCTATAACATGTCACAAAAATAGCTAAATTTTTTCTAAAATTTTCAATTTCTTGATATGCATCATTTTTATTTTAATAATTTATAAGCTATTAAAATATGACAACTGATATTATTATTCATAAATTTGAATTTATATATGTCATTTTTATAAGTGAATTTGTTTATAGTATTTGTAATTTATTGTTAATAATTTTTTCTTAAAACTAATAATACAACATCCAAAAGTCTAATCTTATTTTGCTAAACTTGTCTCAATTTATAATTTTTAAGAATTTAAACAATTAAAAAAATCTATTTAGAAATAATAAATATTAATTTATAGATAAATTAATATTATTATAGTTAATAAAATTTCATGGTCCTAACATTATTAATTTATAGAAGTTTTACTGTATTCTAAATTTAAAAATCAATCCCACAAAAGTAAATAAATAACTAACAAAAGGTAAAGCCATTATATATTACAAATCCAACGTTATAAGAAAAACCAAAAACCAGAAAAGTCATATAAATATATAAAAAAATAAAATATCAAGAGCAAATCCCACATAACGAAATATATAACTAACAAAGATGTAAAGTCAATATTATATATCAGAGCTGACTTGTTGTTCATGAATATTTGTACAAACTTAACACGTATTCATATTCCATGATTGGATGAATTGGTTTTTGAATTTCTAAAAATAGATAAACTTATTTTGTGTGAAGTAATTTTTTTGGATTCATTAACAACATTTTTGAAGCTTGATTCAAATGATATCAAGTAACAACCTCAATGATCATTGTTATATCTTTATATTTTCATGCAAACCTTTAGCCAGATCACTCAAAAGACCTTCTTATTCATGCTTGAGGTAAGATAACATTTAGAATTTAAATTTTGCATCAAGGATAATTGTTTGTTTAAATTGGGCAGAATGATATGGCTATGGAGTTTATGAAACTAAAGGTCCAAGTCCTTCACGGGAGTAAGTCGGTTAAACAAGCCCAGATTGAAGTAATGTATTTAATAATAATTGTTTTTTTTTTGTTGCAATTATGGTTTTGATTTTTCTGTTTTTGTAGGCCTTATCACTGCTATCGGAGCATGAAGACTTAATCAAGATTTACATCAATTTGTTACACCGAAAACCTTATGCTTTTTATATTGAGTTGTACGATGATTCGATATTATACTATGTAGTTTCCTTTTGTATAATGGTTCGACTCTTTTGAAATGAAGGAAAATATGTTCTCTAAATTTCTTGTTTAATAAATTTTTACTCGGTACCGAGAAAGTAAACAGTCATAATTTATTAATATTGATCACTACTTTGCTCAAAAACAGAGTTCAACGTAGAAACAAAAACAGAAAAGAACCTAAAATCAAACGTCAAAACTATATAAATGGCCAAAATAAAGAAAAAAAGAATCTAATCGCACATATGTTATACAGTATATCGGATCATTCAAGTAATTCTTATATGATTTGTTTTCTTTTATAACCATGACTTTCTTCTCCCTCATCATGATGATTTGGTCGAGGACTTAAATTTTATATACATCTATTCAACTTAATTATTTGTAAAACTGTCCCTAAGGATAAAATTGCATTAACAAAATATTTTTTTTCAATTAATAAAACTTTCGAGTTTTGATTCCGAGGAGGAAATAGAAAAATATAATCCGTTTATAAAATGATGGCACAATTAGGTTTGTTTATATAGTTAATTAAGGTCGATATTATATGTTATTTGTCCCTTAACCAAATCAAAGGAGCAAATATATTAAACTTTTACTCAACTTTTAAAAACTAATAAAATAGCTGTCTGAGAGAAATCGCGCGCGTGGTCCTCACTCGCGGCGATTTCTCTCTCAAAACTCTTTCTCTTCTGACCACAACCTCGTGCACTGTCGGTTGGGTTCTCCGTCGATTCCGGCGACGAAGAGGACCCGTGGCTCATGGTGCTTCATTCGTAAACCGATGCATCAGCCAGGCAAATCTCAGATCAAAATCAAGGGAGAAGTGGAGGGGAGAAGTTTATGCGCGGCGCTGTCGGTGAGAGCTCCACTGCCGGTGTAGCGACGCAGATCAGAAGAAAGAGATCCACGGCGAGGAACGATTGAGGATGGTGGTTAGATCTGCGGACTGGAGATTCTGGAGGTTTCGATGCGCCGTTGTTCGATGGGGGAGGTCGTCTGCGGCAAGGCGGAGCTAAGCCACCGTTGAAGGTTTGCGGATCTACTCCCTACCGCTATTTCTCTCTCACGACTGAGCCTGGCTCTCCTCGACGAAGGTAAGCTCGGTTATCTTCTTCCTCCTCCCCACGGCTCTACGGTGGCGGGATGGCAAACGGATCCTGGATCACCATCTCCGTTCGACTCACGGCGTCCAGGCACACCGGAGGTCCTGATCCGGTGTGTATCCGCAATCCATGGGCGGCGGCTCCAACAGAGTTCTTCTTTTGGGGAATTAGGGTTTCCCGAAACCGGTTAAGGGAAACCGAGTCAGTTTTGTAATCTGTGGTTTGTTTTGGTTTGTTGTATTTCGGTTTAGGCCTTTAGAGGATTGTGATGGGCCTAAATCCGGAAATAGCCCATTGGGCACTTATTTATATAAATTGAATACCCTTTAACAAAAAAAAAAATATATATATATATATATATATATATATATATTAAACTTTTTTGTTTTCTTTCCATACTTGATGTCATTTTAAATATTTCATATATATCTGCAAGCAAGAGTTGAGGGCACTAACGATGTATTCAAATCTTTTTGTAAAAAATTTACTGATGTGGAAGCAAGTCGTTGACTGAGGTTTGCCATGAGTTTTTTGGTTCATTGTCTATGTTTACTTCAACCGCTTATAAACCAGTTGCTTGTAACTATACTATATTTTGGGGATAAATTGTTCTTACTAACTACTAGGTGATACCCCGTGCTACAGCACGGGATTATATATTTTGTTAGTTACTTTTTTTTGTAATTTGTATTTTTGTAATATAGTTATTTATTTTGACTTATTTTCTTTGTTTATATAGTATTTATTTGTATATTTGGGGTTATATAGTAAATTAGAAATCCTAATAGAGTAAGTAGTTTGTAAAATGTAGCTTTTCACGGAAACAGACACATCGAAATAGTAGATAGTAGTTGTCTAAGAGAATAGACACTCCGCAATATCAGATAGTAGTTTTGTAAGAGGATAGATACACCCCGCTTCCATGGCTTAATTTATAGTTTGATAAAAATACCTGTTTTAAAAGGTTTAACTCAAACTTTCTTATATTTTAAAATTTTTAAGAGTAAAAATATTAATATTACTTAAATATTTTATAGACTTTAAATATATTATAATATTTTAAACTTTCGACGGAGTTCAAATATTTATAATAATTTAAACATTCTATAAAAATTTAAATATTTATAATATCTAAAACTTTTTTTAAAAACATAAATATATTATAATATGTTTACTTTTTAAAAGTTTAAATATTCTCAAATATAGAACCAAATTAAACTGTTAAATTTGGATACCTGATAAATCAAGCTTCCTGCTCATTTGTACTCAAAACATTTTTGTCATATATTTATAGTCATTATGAACCATATTCCAAAATATTTAGTCGATGTGGGATATACAGTACACCATTTCTGTAAATTAGTTTACAATTTCACATATATATAATTTATGCGTTTTTAATTCTTTCCATCTATACTACTCATAATTAATTACTATAATTTCGTTAAGGAAATATTAAAAAATATAAACTAAATGATGATTTGTTTTTATTTAATTGTATTAAGTTGATTTGTTGTTTCCTTAAATATCTCACAATATAAAAGCAAATCAAATAAGTTTACATATATATACAATTTCGTATTTAATCTATTGATTATTTTGGAAGCAAAAAAAAAATACAATCGATAAGTATTAATATTCGTAATAATTATAGGGATTAAGTATGGTAGTAGTTAATATTTGATATTACCGAAGCCATTAAATACTCGGATACCAGTTTCCTTATTTATAGGAATTATACTTCTGTTTGGTGACGGGAATAATTATTCTTGAACCAAACAACATACAGGATCCGAATATTATAAACTTGGAGTACAAACAGATCCGCGGATTTATTTTCTTCTATTACCGGGTTAAAGAGGATCCGCGTCCCGACCCGGTGGTAATTAAGTGGGCGAGCAAGGGGTATTTTCGTCATTTAGTGAAATCAAAACTATAGGATAATTTAATTAAATTAAGTGATTCTCTAATCATTTTTAATGAAAAACGTACCAAAACAAAGTCATGGTCCAATTTGAGTCTAGTGAGTACTTCAGCTTTAATAGTATAGATTGATTATAATTTCTTGTAAACTGAACTATTTCACCAAATATTATAGTTTTCTTGTAACATGAACTCTCACACCTCTAGGACTGTTCTTACTTTTAGTAAGAAAGCTAAGCTTCACCCGTTTAGAGCAAGTTTCCCTGCTTGCTTGAACTCTAGGCCGAGCGGCACAACATACAACAAACATCATGGTGATAGATGAGAGTTTCTTTATTACGACTTACGAGCCTCTTTGATTGATAACGACGTATAACACTCACAGAGCTAGCCATTTAATTAATTTGCTATTCGTTTATGTTAATATAACTATATATTAATTCCAATTTTTGGTTGTATAGAACTCTAATAACTCTTGGTTCATATGATGAGACGATAATAAAATTGTCAATATTATAATTTTCACAGGTTAAATCCTAAGTATTATACAATAAAATTATATATTTAAATAAACTGAAAGATATAGAATAAACAAGCTGATTTTAGATTTCAAATGATAATTTGATCGATAAGTAAAATAGATTTGTAATTAGAATATATAGTAAAATTATTTTATCCTGCACATAGTTGTTTATTAAAGGCCGAGTAAAGCTGATTTTGTGTTTTCTTAGGAAAAACTAAGAAATGTTTTATTTGAAAAGTTGGGACTTCAAACTGTACATTCTAGTTCTACAATGGCTACAAATCCACAATGAAAAAGTTTTCGAATAAGAAAAGCTAAAGAGAGACTACGAAACCAATCCTTATGGTTTATAAGCCATAAATATTGAAGTTGCTAAACATTAATCGCATCAAAACACTCACTTTCACAATAACCATGATTAACAAATGAAGGTTAGATACTAAAAGGTTTAGGGTTAGATACTAAAAGGTTTAGACCAATAATGATGGATCTAAAATGATGAGCCTTCATCAAAACGTATTCACAAGTACTATTACTCCCATAAATTAATGATATCTATCCACTCACTGCTAATTACATGTTTTCTTCTATAAATGAAGGTTCTCAGTTCTATCAGTAGATGCTTTTAGGGTTAGTAGCAACAAAACTTTTAAAGCTATATATTTCACTGTCCTTACTGGTCTCTCCTTTTGATCAAAAAAAAAAAAAACTGGTCTCTCCAGCTCAAGCTCTGATGGTGGAAAAATGTATCAACATCACACCACATACTTGATTAACATAAGATTGCAGAAATCCAACTTTTTAAAAATCATATAAAATACTCTCTCCGTTTCTACCAGATTTTTTTATTTTTTATTTCTTAAAATTAGATATTTTAAGTTTTTTATGCATAAATACTAACTAATGGTAATGAATTGTAAAATTCACAAAAAAAATTGAAAACATTTAAATTTATGGAATTATTATTGGTTCATATGTGAGTAAAAATAATTTTGGCTGGATGTTAAATTTATTAAAAAGGTACTGAGGGAGTCATTTAGTATTTAATTATATTGGGGTACTTCTCTTATAATCAAGTACTAGGTACTAGGTACTAACCCGCAGAGAACCGCGGGCTGAACATTTTTTTAATAAAAAATTTGTAATAATTTATTTTATTATTATGTTATTTATAATAGTTTGTGATTAAAAATTTGGTTTGTTTATATTATAATTTTTTTATTTTAAAAATGTTTATTGAAAACCTGTCAATAAAATATTTGTATGTAATGAATAAAATTGTTTAAACCTTTGTCAACTAAACACAATCCTTACTAACATGTAAACAAAAGCAACTAAATATAGCTAGTAAAAGTTCTAAAAAGTCTTTTTGAAAACAACATTCATTGTTTTTTTTCTGTGGTTTCCTTTTCTTGTCTGTAATAATTTTAAGCTGTGGTGAAAATTTTTTTTGATAAAATTTATAGCTGTATATATTTTATTCGATTTGGTTTTTAAAATCTTACCTGTTAATTTTTTCTTTTAAATACGAATTAGTTTTGATTCTAATTTATTTTTTTTTTACCTTTCTACAATTTATTTTATTTGATGTGTCCCCGATTTTCATTTTTAATTAATTTTATTTATTTAATTAATTAATTAATCTTAATTAAGTTTTTAATGGTAATTGAATGTATTTTTTTTACACATTTTAAGGTTAGTTTCATATTTGTACTTTTCAATTAATATAGTAGGATAAAATTTATAGTTGTAGATTATATTTGATTAGATTTTTAAAATCTTAGCTGTTAATTTTTTTAAAAATATGTATTAGTTTTGAATCTAATAGTTTTTTTTTACTTTTCTACAATTTATTTTATTTAATGTATCCCCGATTTTCATTTTTAATTAATTATATTTATTAAATTAATTTATTAATCTTAATTAAGTTTTTATAATGGCAATTGAATGTAATTTTTTATACATTTAAGGTTAGTTTCATATTTGTACTTCCCAATTAATATAGTAGGACTAGTATTAAGTAATAAAATATAACATATGTGTGAGGAAACAAAACCCTATGACGAAACCTTAAATAAGCAACACGAATCTGGAGAGATTTTTCTAGAAACTCATCCTTCTCTCTTTCTCTTCGATCGTGATCGCGTGGAGTTAGGGAGAAGCTTGTTCTCCAAGCTTCCTTTTTTATTTCTCCACAATTCGGTAACTATACGTACGCGATGATCTTTTTGTTTTTGTTTTTTTTGTGTGTGTGTGTAAATTTCGTTTGAGAAATACAATTTCGTATTATCTGGTTCACTGAATTCCTTTGGTAGTTGGTGGGATGGGTTTAAATCGGCTTCTTTAAATATATAATTTTTTTTCGTATCCATGATAAAATTTAGTTTAATTTAATTTCCAAATTGATTTGATCAACTTAACCCTCATATTAGACATAAGACATGCATTGTGTTTTGTTCTGTGTTTGATATTTTAAGACCTCTAATTTAGTGGTTGATTGGTTTGCTCTGTGTTGGAATTAAGTGCATGTGTAGTTTATGTGCCATAGGGTCTTTAAAAGGGCAGAGACAAATGAATCGTTTTTTTTTGATACAATGGGTTAGGCCAATTTGACCCCATGGTTAGAACACGCTTATCAGCCAAGGCAGCTATGCATGATGCGGTTTCATACCTCACTGCTGTGAAGGAAGCATTTCGTGATGAACCTGCCAAATTTAAGGAATTTCTCAGGATCTTAAATGATTTTAAAAATCATCGGTATGAATTTTTTTAACTTCTAATTATTTTACACTACAAACACACATGCATGCGAAACGATTCCTGATGTTGTTACTATATATGTCTCTTTGTAGAATGTATAAAGATAGTGGCATTGCAAGGATGACTGAGCTCATTAAAGGGCACCCAAAGCTGCTTCTTGGTCTCAGTGTCTTCCTTCCCAAGAATAAGACAACCATCCCTGCAGCCAAGGCTAACAAAGTTTTAGGCCAATCTCAAACAATATCCGTCATAAAAGTATCACCGGAGCTAACAACGCTTAATAAGCCTGCTTACTTGGCTTCTTTGAAAGAGGCATTTCGTAATGAATCTGGAAAGTATAATGAATGGCACAATATTTTGAAAGATTTTAATGCTCACAGGTTTGGAATTATTTCTCTTTTTATGTTTGGTTTTGCTCTTAGTTCTAACTCCCGTTGTGAATTAACTCTGGCGTTACTAGCCTCTTTGTAGAATTGATGAAGCTACTGTCATTTCAAGGATGGAGGGGCTTATGAAAAACCACCGGAAGCTTCTTCTCGGTTTCAGCGTCTTCCTTTCAGCTGGGGCTAAGATAACCATCCCTCCCGAGGCTGAGCAACATATTACGTCAGCTGGGGCTAAGATGACCACCCTTCCCGAGGCTAAGCAACATATTGTGGTCGATAATAACAAAAGAAAGCGAGCTAAGTGTGATGATCCAGATGATGATCCAGATGATGATCCAGATTATGATCCAGATATTGTGAACAAGCCTAAGGTATAAAATGCTTAAACTATAATACAAATAAATACCATTTTGATCATTCTTGTTTTGCTAACTTGTTGTGAGTCTCCATCCAAGAAGAAGCGAAAGAGAAAAGGAAAGAATGTGTCTCCACCAAAGAAAAAGGTGAATCTTAGCAAGCGCACAATCCATTGTAAGAAATGTGGTCAAGTTGGGCACAATTCTCGTTCATGTGGTAAAAAATCTCGTCAGGTAGTCCTTTTTCATCTTGAGTTCAGTTTTGTGTGGGAACCTTGCTCATAGTCATAGCTTTGTTTAATCTGGTGCTTCAAAATGTGTGAGATTGTTGTTGTGATTGTATCTTCTGCTGTTAAATGGCTTTGTTTCAGGCTTGTGGAAGTAGTGGATCGCTAATGAAATCGTCTCACTCTCGGCGAAATACTCAACAAGTAGAAGACTAGAAGCAAGTGTGAAGACTGTTTTTTTTTTTGTGTGGCCTTCTTCATAGTATAAAAAGTTGTGAACTCATATTTTACTGTTTTTTTGCACTGAAGATGGGTTAAGGTGTTATACATCAATATATTGACGGTGTTATATACATCACCAATAGTACGTACTCGCATCATTTTCAATAAACTCCAGTCACACGAAAAATGCTTCTTTAAACTCTTGTTCTAGTGCGAGAACAAGACACACAGAGTCAGAAAGACCAAGACAAAGCAAAAGGAACATACTGCATAAAGTCTCATGCGAGAACAAGGGGACACGGAGTCTAATTTTGCGTCTTGTTCTGGAACAGGAACAAGACTCGGAACGTAAAGACCACCACATCTACAAGTGCTACGGCTACGTGCATACCACAGAGGTCCTGTCTCAACTTGGTTTTTGATCTCACCTCCCTCTCTAATTTCGTAAAAGCTGGGACAAGCATAATCATAATCCTTTATTTGTACATCATCTTTATCCTCTTGGACAAGAAGTTTATCGCACCATAACATGATACCACCACCATTGGTCTTCTCGTGGATAAAGTATGTGGGAATACCGTTAGCGTAGAGACGGGGATGCAATATAGGGAGATGAGAGTGAGTCACCTTAAAATACTTAGTCCATGAGACAGCAGCATCAGTCACCTTGTTTGTGGCCCAAACCTCGATCCTTGGGCTGTCGTCGTGTCCAACGCGGTGTTGATGCAATAAAGAAAGCTTATCTCCTCCGAAGCCTGACAAGACAACTATACCTTTTGTTTTCTTTCCTTAGTTGATGTCATTTTAAATATTTCATATATTTGCAAGCAAGAGTTGAGGGCACTAACGATTAGGTGTATATTCAAATATTTTTATAACAATTTATTGATGTCGAAGCAAGTCGTTAACTGAGGTTTGCCATGAGGTTTGGTTCATTGTCTATGTTTCCTTCAACCGCGCGCGCTTATTTAACCAGTTGCTTGTAACTATACTATAGTTTTTCTTATAACAACTTTTTTGGGATAAATTGTTGTTACTGACTATTGATTATAGTTGATTAAGCTTTACATTCTAGTTCTACAATGGCTACAAATCTATAATGAAAAAGTTTTCGAATAAGAGAGAGACTACGAAACCAATAATTATGGTTTATATATAAGCCATAGGTATTGAAGTTGCTAAACCTTGATAGCATAAAAAAAATCTCACTTTCATAATAACCATGAAGTTCTCCACTTTGAAACCCTCTAAAGTTCTAATTTCCATGACCCGAATCTTTAAATAAATTTTAAAAATATTTTTATCGCTAAGATTAATTGTTCATCATGTGTTCTCAAAATTTGATTTAAGGTTAACAAACAAATATGTTTTGTGGAGAGGGTGTGTGCCCTTTGTGGACAAATATGTTTTATAGCTTATGTTTTGCCCTCCTTATTCTCTTTTTGCTTAAATGCATACTTCTTTTTTTTTTTGGGCAAAAAATGCGTACTCCAAATATATATTTTAACATCTAATATTCACAAATACTATTACTCCCATAAATTAATGATGGATCGATCCACTCACTGCTAATAACATGTTTTCTTCTAAATGAAGGTTCTCAGTTCTCTCACTAGATGCTTTTAGGATTAGTAGCAACAAAACTTATTAGAGCTATATATTTCACTGTCGACCTCACTGGTCTCTCCAGCTCAAGCTGTGATGGTGGAAATTAAAATGTATCAACATCACACAGACAGACTTGATTAACAAAAGATTGCAGAAATCCAACTTTTTAAATCATATAAAATACTATCTTCGTTTCTACAAAAAGAATTTTCTTAAGTTTTTATTTTTCTTATTAAAACTAGATTTTAAGCATTTTATGCATAATTTTTTACTAACTGATGGTAATGAATTGTAATATTCAAAAAAAAAAATTGAAAATAGTTAAACTTAAGAAATTACTATTGATTCATAAATGTGAGTAAAAATAATTTTGGTTCGATGTTAAATTTATTAAAAGGGGCTGATGGAGTTATTTAGTATTTAGTTATATTGGAAATATCAGAATAGTACTGATCTGTTGATTCAGAAAGCACACTTCCATCGGCTTGTTCGGGAAATCGCACAGGAGATGAACTTATTTACCTCAAACCTTCTCAATCTTTTCTTTGATTTGGTTCTTTGAATTCGATTAGTGAGTTCTTATTCATTGTTCTGTTCTTTTATCAGCCTGAATTGCGGTTCCAAATTCATGCTTTGCTGGCTTTACAAGAGGCGACAAAAGCCTTTCTTGTCTTGTCGGATTTTTCGAGGATTCCAATTTGTGTGCAATTCATGTAGCTTGTAACTATACTAAAGTTTTTTTTATAACAACTTTTTGGGGATAAATTTTTGTTACTGACTATTGATTATAGTTGATTAAGATTTACATTCTAGTTCTACGAACAATGGCTACAAATCCATAATGAAAAAGTTTTCGAATAAGACAAACTAAATAGAGACTACGAAACAAATAATTATGTTATAAGCCATAAATATTGAAGTTGCTAAACATTAATCACTTTCACAATAGCCATGATTAACAAAAGATTAACAAATGAAGGTTAGATACAAAAAGGTTTAGACCAATACTTATGGTTTATAAGCCATATGTATTGAAGTTGCTAAACATTAATCGCATCAAAACATCTCACTTTCACAATAGCCATGATTAACAAAATACTCTCTCTGTTTCACAAAGAGTGTCATTTTGGAGAAAAATTTTTGTTTCACAAAGAATGTCATTTTACATTTCCAATAAGTGTGTTAATGCTAAATTTTCTTTTTTACCCCTAAACCCAAAACTATTTCATTGAATTTAGATCATTAATCACTTATTAAATAGGGGTATATATGTATAATTCAAACTTTTCTTAATTTGTGTAAAATATGTCAGAACGACACTCTTTGTGAAACAGAGGGAGTATTAACAAATAAAGGTTAGATACTAAAAGGTTTACACAAATAATGATGGATCTAAAATGATGAGCCTTCATCAAAACGTCTAATATTCACAAATACTATTTACTCCCATAAATTAATGATGGATCGATCCACTCACTGCTAATAACATGTTTTTTTCTATAAATGAAGGCTCTCATTGGTGGTTTTCCTTTGAATAATTAAATATTAATAGAGGGTGAGAAAAATGAGAAGATAGAATGAAAACGTTTCTAGTATAAGCATCTGTAGAAACGTTTATGAACAGGTGGTCAATTATTAATGAAGTAAATTATTATTTTGAATTAATCTTTAAATAAATAACATATTATATTAAAATAGATAAAATAATATATATCAAGCAACTCTCGTTAATTTCACCATTGGTCATACTCTCAATTCTCACTTGATTAACAAAAGATTGCGGAAATCCAAAATTTTAAAAATCATATAAAATACTCTATGCATTTCTACAAGAAGAATTTTCTTAGCTTTTTATTTTTCTTCTTAATATTAGTTTTAAAGCTTTTTATGGATAAATACTAACTAATGGTAATGAATTGTAAAATTCACAAAAAAAAAAAAACTGAAAATATATAAACTTATGGAATTACTATTGGTTCATAAATGTGAATAAAAATAATTTTGGCTGGATGTTAAATTTGTTAAAAGGTACTGACTACTGAGGGTGTTATTTGTATTTTAGTTATATTGGGGTAAATGAGAGTTGTATTGTTTTATGCAGGACTCTTTAGGTTCTGTTACTTGAAGGACTCCAAAGTCACTGTTAAAGAGAAAGTGGTAATAGCTTAATTTGAGATACTAGAGAGATTCAATGATGATCTTATATGTTTTACTGAACTACAGTTCTCTTTCTTTTGATACTAAAAGGTTTAGACCAATTTCACACCATGGCCGGAAGAAAAGTACCACCGGAGTTAACTATAGATGATTCGGTTTTATACCTCACTAAAGTGAAAAAAGCATTTCATGATGAACCTGCAAAATTTAAAGAATTTCTCAATGTCTTGATTGATATTAAAGTTCATCGGTATGAATCATTTTAACTCTTTAATCTACACAACAAACACACATGTGTGATTTTTGATTCTGATGTTACTAGAAATCTTTTTGTAGAATCAATAAAGAGAGTGGCATTGCAAGGATGACTGAACTCATTAAATGGCACCCGTGGCTGCTTGTTGGTCTCTGTTTCTTCCTTCCCAAGGCTAAGACAACTATCCATGCCAAGGCTAACAAAGTATTAGGCCAATCTCAAACCATAGCCGTCATAAAAGTATCACCGGAGCTAACTAAGTGTAATGTGCATGCTTATGTGGCTTCTGTGAAGGAGGCAGTCCATGATAAACATGCAAAATATAAAGAATGGATCAACATATTCAAATATTTTAAAAATCGCAGGTATGGAATATTTCTCATGTTATGATCGGTTTTGCTCTTACTTTTAACTCCCATTCTACTACACAACAAAACAAACATTGTGAACTAACTCTGACGTTACTTGGCTCTTTGTAGAGTTGATGTAGCTACTGTCTTTGCAAGGGTGAAGGTACTCATGAAAAACCACCGGAAGCTTCTTCTTGGTTTGAGCGTCTTCCTGCCTAAGATACCTCTTGAGGCTGAGCATCATATTACGTCAGCTGGGGATAAGATGATCATCCCTCCCGAGGACGAGAAACATATTGTGTCCGGTAATAACAAAAGAAAGCGTGTTAAGTGTGATGATCCGGATTTTGTGAACAAGCCTAAGGTAACTATGCATGATGCGGTTTCATACCTCAATGATGTGAAGGAAGCATTTCATGATGAACCTACAAAATATGAAGAATTTCTCAACCTCATCCTTTTAGTTGGGACTAAAATAACCATGCCTCCGGAGGTTGAACAACATATTATGTCAGCTGGGGCTAAGATAACCATGCCTCCCGAGGCTGAGCAACATATTACGTCAGCTGGGGATAAGATGACTATCTCTCCCGAGGCTGAGCAACATATTGTGTCCGATAACAACAAAAGAAAGCGAGCCAAGTGTGATGATCCAGATTATGATCCAGATATTGTGAACAAGCCTAAGGTATAAAATGCACAAATTATATAAACTATAATACAAATAAATACCATTTTGATCATTCTTTATTTGCTAACTTGTTGTGAGTCTCCATGGAAGAAGCGAAAAAGAAAAGGAAAGAATGTGTCTCCACCAAAGAAAAAGGTGAAACTTAGCAAGCGCACAATCCATTGTAAGAAATGTGGTCAAGCGGGGCACAATTCTCATTCATGTGGTAAGAAAGCTAGTCAGGTTACTCTGGTGCTGTAAAATGTGTTAGATTGTTGTTGTGATTGTATCTTTATGCTGTTACATGGCTGTGTGTCAGGCTTGTGGAAGTAGTGGATCGCTAATGAAATCAGCACACTCTCCTCTTCATTGCCTTGTAACAATTAGAAGATTAGAAGCAAGTGCGAGGACTTTTTGGCCTTCTTAATAGTATAAAAAGTTGTAAACTGAAGATGGGTTAAGGTGTTATACATCAATATATTGACGGTGTTGTTATATACATCACCAGTAATGCGTACTCGCATCATTTTCAATAAACTCCAATCACACGAAAAATGCTTTTTAAAACTCAGTTCTAGTGGGACATAAGGTGTAAAAATTCTATTGGAGAAGAAGTCACTAAAAAGATGATTCAGTTCTTGTTCATAAATTAACCAAAAGAGGACAAGACCTCATTGTTCTTGTCAGAGGGTGAAACTAGTCCAAATTTCAATCCCTGCAACTCAAGAAATAAGCAGATTCTATGTAAAGACAACAACAAGCGAAAAGCAAACATATACACTTTTCGCTGGTCGATCAGATCTTAGACGCTTTTCGGGATAGTAGCAACAAACCCTTTTTGGCTATTTCACTGACCGACTCCTTTTACAGGCCTCATGTGCCAAGTTGCAACCTTCGTCTCTCCAGATCAAGCTGCGTTGAAGGCAAAAAAATGCATTATTATCACACACGAGGCTTGATCAACATTGCACGATGGAATGCAAGTAGCCTAATATAACACCGAAGGCTCAACTGACATTAGACAATGAGGTTGCAAGTGACACTTACCACTTTCTTGACTCGGTTGTTGGCAGCATCAGTTCCACCAAAGACACAATCTGAAAAATACGGGCTACGAACGCGTACTTCTTTCATCACCAGAATGTCTGAGTTTTCCCATTGCACAGGAAGCCTAGAAGGAAAATAAATTCACATGTGATTTCATTTGAAAGAGAGAAAGCAAATTCTACCATTTCCTCTCAACTAGATATGATTTATGTAGTCTAGAACTATGTATCTAGACAGCTTCTTAATTGTATCACAGAGAAAGGCTAAAGATACTCCACACTAGGCACACAACATATGTAGTCTACAGATAAAAGAAAATAGAAGCTTTGCATATATATAGTTGCAAAGCAAGCATAGAGCAATACAAGGCTTTTAAATCAAGTCCAGATTCTAACAATTTATCTTTGGCAATAACACATTAGAAGCTAAAACAAATTCGTCTAAATCAAGCAATTTGTTTACAAAGAACTAATCTTCAACTACACATATCATCTGATTAAAGATCTCGTCCCATTGTATAAACTCATGATCACTCTAACCTCTATTTCACTCTTAGAGAATAAGCTCGAAAACGTATAAAAAAGAGAAGAGACTTACGTCTTAGACAAAGCGTCGAAGATGCTCTGAGCCTCTACGGTAACACCAACTCCCAGTCTCTCAGCATCTGCTTCTGCTTGCCTGTGCGCTCAAAAACGTTTGTTCCCCAAGTAAGCTAATAATAAGCAAATCAGATTAAAAATTGAATTTTTTTGGAAAGGGTTCATACAACAACAACTAACCTGATAGCAAGTGCCTCTTTAGCTCGGAGACCATGAAGATCAACAGAACACTTGTCTGTATCAAGCGGATCTTCAGCTTTGCCTAAATACGAAACCCCTGTAATAAAACTAGCATTCACCATCCTTGTGTTCTTCAAATGCCCAGGTCTAGGTTTCGATCCCTCTTGTAATAAACCCAATGACTCGTCAAGGATTCCACAAATTCAGCTCATGATTATATATATATATATATATGTATATATAAAAGAAACAAAATTTGATGAAACAATTTGAAAAACAAATTTAGGAAACTAGTGAGAATGAGGTCACATCGAACAAAGGATATCAAAAAAGACGAAGTTGGGAATGGGGTCGTAAGCCATGACGATCCCTCGGAACTCATCTCCGGTGATCACCTTGATTAAATAAATATTCCCCACCGCGAACTTCTCTCCTTCTCCTCCTATATCGCTGGCCACCGATGCTCCTGCTGGATCCATGGCGGCCGCCTGAATCTATCTCCTCCTCCGGCTTCTGTATCGGCCGAAGTACGGAAAAGTTATTGATATATATATCATCACAAATCTACAGACCTTAAGCCCAAATCCTTAATGGGCTTTATAGTGGATTTTCAAACGCTGCGTTTTAAACATTAGTATGTACTTCGGTTAAAACGAATAAACCGATCTAATCCAAAGAAATCTAAATACCATTATCCATAACCAAAATTCGAAAATTCCAAACCAAAATCGAACAAAAATCTGGATTTGATCACTTCTAGATCCAATTTATTAATATAGGCCACAGCCACAGGTCAAATATAAGCTAATGGTAGATAAAAAAACGCGAGATTATGATTATTAACATTTTTAAATACATTTTGTGCTCTATCTTTTTATTTATAAAATTTGAATAATTAAATTTTGTCATTTGAATAAATATTATAATTTGGATAAAATACTTGTAATAACACAACTGTTTATCATCAATGCAATTTATAACAATGCATCATCTATATCAAAAAATAAAGAAACTTAATTAATTATTATATTATTATAAAAATTATATATAAATAAAAGAAAAAAAAATGATCAAATCCTAGTTTTATTCATTTTAATTTTGTTATAATAGATTACCGAATATTGACATATTGAATCACCATCAAATCGGAGAGCTTTTATGGTTGTTGTGAAACTTTCCGATCATGGTAATATCGCATATATATGATTTTTTACATGGAGACATCTATAACTTGGGATTGGATCATCTTAAGGAACAAATATTAATGCTGTCAAATCTAAAGGTTTAATTTCTTATCTTTGTTTAATGGTTCATTGGTTTAAATGGTGAACAGTTTTGGTTTGTTCTTTCTCTGGTTATGTGAATTGTGAATAATCATAACTAATGGTGAATAATCATAATTAAATGTTCAATTTCAGTGCTTCACATATTTTTTTTTCAATTAGCTGGTCTGTTCATGTATATTAAATTGTCTAAAGGTTGTTTTGGCAGCTTTCTAGCAATATAATTTCAATTAGGTAGCATATAAAATGTTTAGACAGCTTTCTAGCAATATAATTTCAATTAAGTAGCATATAAAATAAATTATAGATAAAATTAATCTTTGGAATTTCTTTAAAAGATTTTGATTACACTTCATATGATTTTATATGGAATATGTTTAATTTGTTACATACAAAATAATTTGGATTTTAATTATTTAACTCTTTAGTTTATGTATTAGTTTATATGAACAACTTAAACTGAATTTTTGAATATCATAGTAAATATTCATTTTTATTATTTACAATATATTTGTTTTACTTCGAATGAAGCATTGCACAAATACCCTTTTTACTATACAATTTTGCAAAAATATCCTTTTTGTTGTCCATTTTCAATAATACTCTTTTTAATATACAACATAACTAAATTTTAAACTCTACACTCCAAATACTAAATTCTACTCCCTCAAAACTATATCCTAAATGTAAAATAGATAATCAAAACCTCAAAAATAAAATTCTAGAAGTTAATTTAACATATTATAATTTTGTGAAAGAGGGCAACAATGATAATGGCCAAAAATGTGGTATTTTTGAAAAGGAGTATCAACAAAACATTTTCTTATAAACCTTATTATGCAAGCTGAATAATAAAAAAATAAAATAATTAGAGAAATATGTATGCACAATTATATTGAAATACATTATATAATTTAATATTGTAATGATTTGAATATATATAGAATTTCAAAAATACCCCTTTTCTAATACCATTTTTTAAAAATACGCCTTTTAAAAACTTTATTAAAATGCCACTAAAAACTGAAATATGTGTACTCTATTTTTTTTGTCATCATTGAATCGACAAGGCCCATGTGTAATCTTATCAAAATATACATAGGTGCTGTTTGTTTGCTAATTCAGATGCAGTATCTGGATGCAAATACATAATCTTGTTCGTTTAGTGATAATTAAGAGCATAATCTGGATGCTGTATCTGATTGCATTTTCAAAACTCATTCAAAAAAATTAGAATATCTGGATGAGTATTTTTATAGAGTTTGGATACAATGAACTCATCCAAAAGTGTTTAAAGTCGAACAACTGGACTGGACTAACCTCTTCGTGTGTGATGTTCCAGTTGAAATATTCAGTAGCAAAAAGAAGGTAACACTTCCTGCATGAGGAAGCATGAGTTCTTGGTAGAGCACATGACACCTAGGTGTTAACATATTGTGCTACTCATGAACCTTCCTTCCCTCATCCACCAAATGGCAAGTACTATCTAGTAAACTCAGGTTACCCAACTAGAACTGGTTATCTAGGGCCTCATCATAAAGCTAGGTATCATCTTGATCTGTTTGCAAGGGGAGGACCACCTACTAGCACTAGAGAGCTGTTTAACCGTAGACATTCTAGTTTGCGTTCTATGATATAGAGAACATTTGGTGTTTGGAAAGCAAAGTGGAGGATTTTAGATAGGAAACATCCTACGTATGAGCTAAAAAAGTGGATAAAGATTGTAACAGCAACTATAGCACTTCACAACTTTATTCGAGATTCACACTTTGAAGACGGTGATTTTGCTTATTGGGAGATGGTAGATGATTATGAGAATCATGGTGACCAAGCTGTAGAAAATGAAGAAGAAGGTAACATTGAACATACTCCATACATTCCAACTGGTGATAGAGCAATGGAGACTCTCCGTGATGTTATAACTGAAAAGATAGGAAGAGGACGTCAACTTCCGTATTAGCATCACAGCAGGTTCACAAAACACTATGGTATTATCTCCGTGATGTTTGGTTTTGATTCTTGTTTGGTTTTGATGGGAACTTGTTTGGTTTTGATGGGAACTTGGATCTCATGGCTTATGATGAGTTCTGAAGGATTGTATTATGATGGTATTATGATTGTTTTGAAGGATTATGATTGTTTGGTTTTGATGGTATTATGATTGTTTTGAAGGATTACTATAAGATTACCAAAATGTTGATTGTAATAAGGTTTTGTTGGATCATAAGTTAAAGAAGTTATTTTTTGTGTAAGGATCCTATTTTTTGTGTTATTTAAAAATGTGGAGTGATACTAATTGATATAATTTTAGAAATGTTAGATCAAAATAATTTTAAATTATATAAGTTAAAGAAATAAGAATATATTTTTAAATTATAAAAGATGATTTCATTTTTACATGTTTAAAGAAAATTCTTTACTTAATCAATAACCAAAACCACTACATCTTCAACACAAAATATAGGGTTTTTTTGGTCATTTTTTTTTTTTTTGTATCCAGATACATATACTAAATAACAAAACAAACATAGTTGCATCCAAATACAATTTCTAGATGCGTGAACCAAAAACACAAACGAACAGTATCTGGATGCTGCGTCCAGATGCAAAATCCAGATTTTGCTTCTAGATTACGAAAGGAACATGAATCATAAACTACACACACACATATATATATATATATATATATATATATATATATATATGTGTGTGTGTAAAATTTTATATATACTTTATAAATACTTTTTAAAAACCTTTCAAAACCTTACAAAATATTTGGATCCAGTCTCTAAGTAGTAGTTAATATCTAGAAATATTTTATAAATCTTATAAAGCTTTATAATGTTGCATATTTAAAAATGGATATTTTTGAAAATGAATAGGTGAAAGGGGCATATTTCTAAAAATATTCTCATACTTTATAATTATTTAATTAATTAAAATTAATTAACATAACTAATAAAACAATCCACACATATGTGCGGACAGTTACCTAATAGGTAACCAAATTAAGACATGACAAAAAGAAATGACTAGCAAAGCAATTCATAACTGTTTTTCCAAGTTGCTTAACCGGTGCAGACCTCAACGAAAAAGACATGGAGAATGACATATTGGGAGATATAACACTAATCAACTTTCAGATGTTAACAAATCAGTGGAAATTGCAAACCTGAGAAATACTTCCAGAGAAAATCTTGCAAAAGGATAATCAATTCTAGATTCTGAGAAAACGACAACATCTCTTCATAAACCAAAATAAAATGTGTTGTTGTACTTAGTTCCTGCATTTAACATACCAGATGAACCAAAATAAAGATAAGAAAAAATAGCATCCATACCTATTTTTCTCAATTTTAATCACATTTACATTCATTTCATTTATAAGTAGTTATCTATTTGGATATGTTTTAAGAAATATTAATATGCTACAAGTATCCACAATTCTATTGGTGTCTACATAACTACGAAAATATGGATTTAATGTTATCATTATATACTAAACCCTAAATCTTTAAAACCTGCAAATTCGATTGTCTATCGAAATTATCACAAATATATGAATTTGATATTATCATTGTATCCTAAACCCTAACTCTCTCGCCACTATTACTAATGCTCATAGTCTCATCAAATCTACTATGAGAAGAAGTGGAAAGAATTCCAAGCTGGTGACGTGGATTTAAACAAAGGGAAAAGCAGAGATTGGGATCGAAACAAAAGGTTTGACTGGGAAAAAGAGAAAAGCAGAGACTGGAGTCCAGACAGAAGCTTCCAACTCCATATGAGGTAGACTAAAAACGCCGCGTTTTAGAGATTAGAATAGAGATCACCAAATATGATGTCGTCGTTATTTTATCCAATCTAATTGGGTTATAGAACAGCGATGCTCTGAACCACCAGCAAATCGGAGTCTGTGTATCAATGGCGGCTGTAAGCATCTCTCTCGCTTTCTCTGTTGATCATCTCAAACCAAGCCAACCAACGAAGTTTGGATTCTCCTCGTCTTATTCTTCTTCTTCGCCTAGATATCCTTTACTCTACTCGTGTAAATCTCACCGTTCCACCTCCAACCTCAGATTCGCTTTCCCTCCTTCGCATTCTCCAGTCTCAACAGTTACAGAAACGGGAGATGAACAACCTACGAAATCGACCGGAAGCTACGCGTTTCTAGAGGAAACGTTTCGCACTGGGAGGTTTTTGAGCAACGACGAGTTGGAGAAATTGAAAACTCTCGAAGGGTTTGCGTATTTTCAGGAGCTTGAATCTGGGACGATGTGGGTTCGAGTTATGAGATCTGATGAGATGGACTCGACGGTTCATCTCTTGGCTGAGTCATTTGGTGAATCTATGTTATTGCCTTCTGGTTATCAGTCTGTGTTACGGTTTTTGGTTAAGCAGTATTTGATTGAGAGGAGAGAAGTGTTGCCACACGCAGTGACTTTAGTTGGGTTCTTTAGGAAAAAAACTGATGGGTGTAGTGATGGAGAGGAAGCTGAGATGGCTGGTACTGTAGAAGTGTGTTTGGATAAACGTGGCGCTAATGCTTCACCTCCTTCCCCAACTCCTCCTAAGGAATCGCCTTATATTTGCAACATGACTGTGAAAGAAGATCTTAGAAGGTATTTGGCACTGCTCTCTGTACTGTTGATTTCGTTTTTTAAGAGAGTTTGTGTTGTGTTTGACTGTTTGTGTTATGACTTTTGTTAGGAGGGGAATTGGATGGCATTTGTTGAAGGCGAGTGAGGAACTGATATCACAGATTAGTCCATCAAAGGATGTATACCTGCATTGTAGGATGGTCGATGAGGCTCCGTTTAATATGTACAAGAAAGCAGGGTATGAGGTTGTGAAGACAGATACTGTTTTGATCCTTTTGATGTTACAACGGCGTAAGCATTTGATGCGCAAAAAGCTTCCACCTTGTTACACCAATCCTTCGGATACGGTAGATATAGAGAGGTCTGAAAATCACCTCATCTGCTAATGCGTGAACACGGGTACGGTTTTTTTTCTTTCTATCAATGTACCAATTAGTTTTGTATTTTTCTCTACCTTGTTTGAATTCATAACAAAATTTCGATGTAAACCAAGTAATTCAGAATTGGTTGTGATTCATCATGTAGGAGGTAAATGTGACTTGACCAAGGACACGGGTTCATACCCTGTTTGCTTCAACTTGCTGTTTATAGAATCTTAGTTGAGGTACGCTACACATGCTCTTATATTTATCAAACGTATTTTACAAGCTTTACCTGTTGTTATTTGCTTCATGCTTCTAGTAGTGGCAGTGATTGTGTTCTTGTTCATATATATATATATATATATGTGGTCCAATCTTCAAGCATAAGGCAAAAGTAAACAGAAAAGGCTACACCTGTTTATTTATATACTCATTTCTCTTCAAGCAAAACATAAATGACAAATACACCATACCATACAAATATATGTATTGTTTGATCCAATATGCTTTGTGCCTCTATAGTATTATACATATACACATCCAAATAATATCGTTTAGCAGTTGGAAGTTGAATTCAAATTTTCCCACATATATAATTAAAGATTGCTTTGTTTTATGTTATCAAGTTTCATCAGTGGCCTCTCATTTTAGGAAAAATGATAGTAATCCATATTACTGGTTTCAAAGAATTTGGTGTCTAGAGCTTTCTGAATGTAGGAATCGTCCCACCCAAACCACCCTTCGAGTTTGTATAGATTATTAGTTGCAGTTCCTTAACACAATCCATCACTGATGGTCGCTCTTTACTCTCTATACGGATGCACCGTGACGCCAGATCAGCAAACATAGCTATAGCTTCCATGCTGTATGAATTCCTAGGCAGCTCTGCATCTATAACTTTTCGCAATTTCTTTCTGTCATTCAGTATATTTCTAACCTGAAACATAGAGAAAATTTAGCAGTTTATTCCAATGTTAGTTTCTTCAGTAAACATTTTGTGTCTGTGAATCTTAGAACCTAGAAAGTCCATTTTACCTGTAGCACCAGGTTCTGTTCATTTGGGCCCTGAGTTAAGTCAACTGCTCTGCGTCCAGTAAGTAGTTCTAGCAGTACAACCCCAAATGCATAAATGTCGCTTTGTAGAGTAAGTTTACCTGTCTGCCACAGGAAAAATTGGAACAAAATTATGCTAGAAACTGTTTTTCCTTGCTTTGGGGTTCTGATATGTGAGTGTGATAAAGTTCCTATTCCTAGAAATTTTATGTCATTACTAGCAAGTTTTGAATTTAGTAAGTAGCGTATACTGAACCCTTTGCCATCTCATCCTCATTTACAGGATGAGAATCATGTGAAGATATAAGTAAGAATCTTTACCGATGTATATTCTGGGTCGAAATAGCCGAATGTTCCTAGAACTCTTGCTGTCACACAAGTATCCTTCCCTTCTGGCATCAACTTTGCTAGTCCAAAGTCGGATATCTGCAAGGATTATACACGCACGTCTTAGTTTTAGTGTATGCTTGATACTAATGTTGCATAGAGCACCCATTTTTCTATTTATTTTATAAGCACCTTTGCATTAAAGTTGGAGTCTAGTAGCACGTTGGTGGATTTGAAATCTCTGTGAACAATTGGAATCCCAACAGAAGAACTTGAATGGAGATAGGCTAGTCCTTTTGCTGCCCCAAGTGCAATCCTGAGCCTTATTGGCCAGCTTATTTTGGCTTCTTTAATTCCTGTGACAAAGACACAGTTTAGTGTCCAATTGGCTTTTCGTGGATAGAACTTTTCTTTCATTGACTAACCATTCAAATGATCTTGCAGGTTTCCATTTTGCATATATTCATATACTAGGAACCGGTGTTTTCCATCTGCACAATAGCCGATCAAAGCGACCAGATTTGGATGGTCAAGTCTGCTCAAGATATCCACCTCCACACGAAATTCTCTCTCTCCGTCAGCCTTTTTAAAAGGAGGTAAATCCATTTTCTTGATTGCAACAACCTACAAATAGCGAGGGATCAAGATAATATGTATGCTATTCTAATAGCTCATCCTTCTCAAGATTTACTTGTAAAAATTGTTTCTAACATTACAAAGACTGTAAATCACATAAATAAAGCTATATAGTTCCTACCTCTCCTGTTTTTAAAGTGCCTTTGTAAACTCGGCCAAAGCCTCCTTTACCGAGTAGATTCTCATCACTGAAGGAACTTGTGGCCTCCTCCATTTCCTTGAGGGTATAAACTGATGACCCGTATCTTCGTTTCCTTGGCTGAGACGCCTGATCTTCGATTTGCCAGCACTCTGCTGTTCTGTAGATCCCTGAGAAGAAGGTTAGTTTCACAGAGATGTTTCAGTTTCACCTAAAACCCTTTTTTTTTTTCAGTAATAGTAATGTCGGAAACCAAAAATAGTAACATACTTTTATGCCATCTGGCGAAGATGATGGAGAAAAGGAACGTACATGGATCCGTATCATAAGATTTGCTTCTCCTTCTCTTGTTCCAAGCTGAAACAAGTGGAAAATGCATAGCTTTTAGGTTGTGGTTGGCTTTTCCTATGCTTTGTAGATGCGAGAGACCATGAGAAGAAAGCTTCTGGTATGTCTTTAGTAGTGGTGAATCCTTCGTAAGTTAGTTGCTTCCAACGAAACAGAAAAGATTGTTGTGGTTGAAGATGATAGATATAGAGGAATGTATGAAGTTAATTGATTTTGAGGGTAAGATTTCTGAAATACTCAACAGCAGTATTTCAACTACCGAAGTTCAAGAGAGAGAGAGAGAAGGAGAGAGAGAAAGAGAAAGAGACGGTAGAGCTGAAGAATACGTAGATTACATGTACGTAAAGCAAAAGAAAATGAGAGCATCTTGAGAAAGACTTTGATGTTTCTTTTCAACTCTTAAGGGTCGAGTTCTCGGTTCGGTTCTCTTGTCTGAATCTATCAGAACATGCGTACGTACGTATCTGTGTCGATCAAGAAGAGAGATGGGACGCTGCTTTCAGATTGTTTCCTTCCCTTTCTCGTTTCAATTCTTTTCCACTATATATGTTTTTTAATCAATAATGTTGTTTTCATGCGTCCGTTGAGAGATATTATGATACATAAGTATATTTGTAAGAAAACCTATAATTTTCTTAAAAGCAATCTTAGTATTATAATTACCTTGTCAAATCCTAGGATACTGTAACTTTAACGTATCCAATTATATTATTCAAAATTTGGGTCTGGATGAACTTTTGCTTCAAATAGACATGATGACTCATCTGATAGAATTTTGTTTGTCGTTTCTATTTTATGATTACCGAGTGCTTGCCGTTTACTAGCTATGGAAGACAACAACATGCTGTTTCCTAGCAGAACAGGGAAATAAAAGTACCTAACGATGATGATGAGATTGTTTCGGCTTATATTGCACCGAACCATGCCACCAAGAAGATCATTTTTAAAAGTTAATAGCAGATATTTCAGATCTTTATCATTAAGATTTTTTTTGTTCCTATGAAAATAAAATTTGCAATCAAGTTGTTATATGTTTGTATAACTGTGTGACGTGACTCCTCCGCATTTACTGATTTATTTGATACTAATACATTATTTAGAACCAATTATTCAATCTCATCAGGGTTCACATTGGTCCACAGTTATTATGAGAGGTCATAAATGAGATCCCCGGCCCTCATATGTAAAATGTGCTACTTCATTTTACTTGGTTCATAGTTCTTTTGTTGAAAGGCACAAAAGAAAGGTGGAGGCAATGGTAATCACATGACACAAAACACAGTCGACGTCATATTTACACTACCTACCCAATTTATTATTTGATTCATCCACCTCATTGAGTGGTTGACGTAGCAATGAAAAATGGCAAATGAAGATATTTATAAGCTTTGGGTTAGTTGTATAGGTTGCTCCACATAGTAAATGCAATTTTTCATATCACTAAAGGCTTCAAAACTTCTCTCTATATATAGACACGACGAGTTGTATTAAAAAATCATTCAAAGACATATATATATAATACTTGAGTTTTTCTTTTCTTCTTAAACTAGGAAAATGGGATTGAGTGGTGTTCTTCATGTGGAGGTTGAAGTTAAGTCTCCGGCTGAAAAGTTCTGGGTAGCCCTTGGCGACGGCATCAATTTCTTTCCCAAAGCTTTCCCTAATGACTACAAAACCATTCAAGTTCTTGCTGGCGATGGGAATGCTCCAGGCTCCATTCGCCTCATTACTTATGGAGAAGGTACACTGCCTCACTCTATCTTTAGTTTGTAACCATTAATAATTCATGTTTCGAATAATTTCCTAAATGGCAAAATTGAATGGAGAGAACCATAAATGTTGTCGCATTCAATCAGATTAAGTACTTCATTCCAGAAGACATATATTTTTCAAAAAACCAAGTGTGGTTCTACATCGGAAGAGATGTATGTATTAAAGATTTTAATAAGAGAAATATTCCTATCATGTCCCTTAATGGTATAATTCAGCATAGTTAAACACTAGAAGCACTATGTTTCACTCTCTCACCATAAAATTATTCAAAATATGTTAACTTGTTTCTACTTTTACCCGTATATATAGGATCTCCACTGGTGAAGATATCGGCTGAGAGGATCGAAGAAGTGGATTTGGAGAACAAAAGCATGTCGTACAGCATCATCGGCGGCGAAATGATGGAGTACTACAAAACGTTCAAAGGAACCATCACAGTTATTCCTAAGGACGGGGGAAGCCTTCTGAAATGGTCTGGTGAGTTTGAGAAGACCAGCCATGAAATCGCTGACCCACACGTCATCAAGGACTTTGCTGTCAAGAACTTCAAAGAGATAGATGAATATCTCCTCAAGCAAAGCGCTTAAAAGTTGAATCTTTAAAATATATAAGTATGGGTTCTATTGCGCGTCTCTATAAAACTTATCTTAAGTAAGAAGTTAAATAAAGTGGATCCTCTTGAGTTATCCTTATTTATGATTGCGGAGTTTGGGTTTCGGAGTATATTACATAGAGACACTGCACGTCACATATTTACAATATATGCCCATGAATATTATTATATCAGTACGTAGTATTTGAACAATACTAGAGACTAGCTAGAGAGGTTTATAAATAATAAACCGTATTTTATAAAGAAAAAAAATAAACTGCTTTTTAAACAAAGAAAAATAAAAATAAATCTTATCTTAAAAATTTGTTATTCAAATTAAATATAGGAGAAGAACAAGGCCACAATAAACTTTTTACAAAAGCCAAATTTGAAATAAAACAAGTCGAATCTAACAATTGAAGAGTTGTTAATGAGTAATGACTTAATATGGTTTGAGTTTGACGGTCGAGCACGAGCAAAGACATTCGGATAGATGGAGACGACTTGCCATCATGCCATGCAATGAGCAACAACATTATTTATTGCTTTGCTACTTGGACACGGATGAAGAATCAATATTCAATTTAGTGGCTCAAGATCTAGTACTTCCTCCGTTTCACAATAAGTGTCATTTTGACACTTTTTCTTGTTATAAAAAGAGTGTCATTTTATGTTTCCAATACAAATTTTAAGCTTAAATATATTTTTACCCCTATTATTTGAGCTTATTAATTAGAAAGAGAAAAAACTTTAGTGTATTTATAAAGGGTAAAACAGAAATTTAAACAATTTTCTTAATTTGTGTGTATTATGTCAAAATGACACTCTTTGTGAAACAGAGGGAGTATATCAATTTATTATTGATTTTTTAAATCATGTTTGATTTGTTTTTTTTTCCTGTTAAAATCTAACATAATATTTAGGCCTTGAATGATAGTAGATTTTACAATAATTTATGGATTTTGTTTCTCAAAATAGATTTCTTTTAAATTAATCATCATTTAAAACCAACAACCATTCATGGCCTTAGTTCATGTAGTAGTAAGTACATTCTAACAAATTCATCAAACTCTTTCTACATATAAAGACCTTCATTGAGAAGATTATTATCAAACCCACATAACAAATATACTTAAGAGAGAAAAAAAAAAAAAACGATAATGACACTAGGAGGATATCTCTCTGTTGAGTTTGATATCAAGTCTCCGGCGTTTAGATTCTGTCAAAGTTACATGGCGATAGCGAAACCCACAAGAGACCAAGGTAACTATTTCCCATTACATATAAAAACATATGTTGATTCATAATTCATTTAATATTTCTTGATTACAATTCTAATTGCTATATATGTTTTCACCAAAGCTTTGGTTGAGGAGCTGGAGGTTGATCTACCTACAGAGAAGAAAAGGTTTCAGTTAAGAATGATGGGCTTTCAGATCTCGGAGTGGTTCAAGACGATCACAACACCTTTCATCAACTGTACTGTTGATCATGAAGAGGCCAAGTCGAGAAACCCGGATAACTACAAGAAACTCGAAGGAACCATGACCGTCATTCACACAGAAGGTAATGACGGTGGCCGAGCATTCTGGACCGTAGAGTATGAGAAGATTAGCGATGACATCAAGGACCCACGTTTCATCGTCGACACTATTACAAGATACTTTCAGGCGATGGATGAGAGAATCTTTAGAATGATCTGAAATAGTCAAACAGAGTACATGAGACTTAATATATATAGTTATATATCGATCATACAGTTTAGAATAATTTATGATGATTGATACTAGTTATCGTTTAATAATGGTTGGCATTTAGCAAGGATTTGCTCTTGAAGCTTTCAAGATGCATAATTAATATATCGATCTGGATATTATTGTTGTATCGACGATATATTCTAATAAAAAGGATGACTTATTAATCCATGTTTTATTATTGGGAAAGTGAATTGTGCAATGTAAATTAATTGCTTATGGTTTAAGTTAATTTAGTTATGCACAAATATTCTTCCATGTAGATTCAATTTTTCAACATACTAAGTTACTAACAGTTGGTGAGAGCCATGAACACATGATCACACCCTCATGTATTGTCATTTTTAGTTAGAAAATTGATGAACACAATTACACAAACCCTCACCTTATAGAACAATCGCTTTTACTCACTCATCAGTTTCCTCATACTTGATACTTTTTTTAAAAAAGGTTTTGAAGGAGATTGAAGATTCAGTAACATACTTTGCTTAGCTCGAGTTAACAATATACTGCATGTATTGTGTTTTATTATTAATTCACTATTTATACCATTGAGGTTTTATTTTTTATTATTATTCCAGTTAATCGCTATAAAAGATAAAATAACTAAACAAGTTCTAAATCAGGTTGCTAAATATGTGACTCAATTTATGTAAGTTGCGTGACGTGTGCCTATATATTTTGTATTTATTCCACAACATTCACTAGTTATGTCTAAGTTCATAACGTTCACATGGGTTGATAATCGTATACTATAAAAGACAAAATAATAAAACGCGTTTTGTGTTACATGAAGCTCATAGAGCAAGAATCATTTAAGAAGAATTTGACTAGTGATCATATATTTCTAAAAATGTGTCTCAAAACAAAATAATTTACGTAAACCACTTGATAGATTGAGTTAATCGATACACAAATTAATTAGGCTGTTGAAATCAATGTGGTCTGCAAATTTTATTTACTTCCATGTACCACATTCGTCTGCAAATCAATGTGGTCTGCAATTCAAATACTGAACTTTAGGTTAGTTTTAAAAAGATTCCACAGAGTGAAAAAGTTAGATGGGTGGGGTTAGGTGATTTTATTTAATGTAATTAACTAATTGTCATAAACCTCTGTCTTTCTATATAACCACATTCATTATACTGAGAAGGTTATTATCAAACCCACACATAACATAGACTTCAAAAACAAAAACAAAAAATAGAGAATGGCACTAAACGAATATACTCATGAGTTTGACGTGAAGTCTCAGGCGGACGACCTGTTTAAAGATTTCATGAAAGAATTAGAAGACAATGGTAAGTCTTCAACAGTATTACATACATCTTATTTAATCTGCTAACTATTTTTTCGACTAAACCCTTAATTTCTATGTTTCAACATAAGATGAGGTGGGTATCGAGGCTGAGGATTGGGAGAAAAGAGTAATTACGAGAAATGTGATCAGCACTGATTTTTTGAGGAAGTACAACTACAAGACGTACAAAGTAACCGCCACCATTACTCCTAGGGGTGACGGTGATGGTAGCCGTGTGAAATGGACCGTCAAGCTCGAGATGATTCCCGGAGAGATCCACGTCGGCCCACACATCAATTCTCCAACATAAATTCAAGAACTATTGAGTTTTATCGTAAGTCTCCGGCAGAAGAATTGTTTAAAGCTCTCATGGACCGTAGTGTTTGAAAAGATATCTGATGACATCGACGACCCATATCTAGCCATCAACACAGCTGCTTATTTCGTTAGGATGATCGATGCCAAAATCCTTAAATAAATATGTCCTAACTTGCAAGGTTCGTCTACATTGCAAAACGTCGTCTAAATAAACTGGCATACATATCTATATATTTATTGCAAATTTGCAATAAACGTTTGGTATTTTGGGGATGTATGGACTCGATCGTATAGCTATATTATAATGAATATCTATTGGCATATTATTGTTGGACCGGATGCATGATTATAATTTTCCCCAACTGGGTGAGCTAATTGGCGGCTTATGCAACTTGTTTGCTTAATAAAGATATATTCTCATGTTCTCCTTTACCTTAAAAAATTATGGAGAAGGCAACTTAATCTAACCAAGTTAGCTACTTACGCTTTGAATGGTTGCTGCATACACTCCATACTACCTAGTGCATACTAACAATTTAGTATGGAGTATAATGGACTGGAGTATGGAGTAAATAGTAGTATGCACAACACCATACTATAGTATGCATAACACCATACCATTATGAATGGTAAAAATCGGACTATGGTATGGAGTGGTGTGTACAAAAAGATTAAAAACAATTTAAATAATATTTTTAATTATAATTAATTAATAACTATTACAAAATGTTTTTAAAAATTACAAATCAAAATCTATTATTTCGATTATCCCATAACATATCAGCAATATTGTCTCGTATGTTTGCCATATATGGTCTATCTTCTCTCTCGACCTCATCTTGTTCATTTGAGTCATTTTGCTCATTTTCTCTATGCACTTCTGAAGAATCTTCAAAGAAATCTGTATCCGAAAAATTCGAAACTCTAATAAAGTTGTGGAGTCCCATCGTGGCGATAATTACTCTCTTTTGCACTTCCAAACCATATCTCGGATCATCCCTAAGAATCCTCCACTTCTTCTTCCATACTCCAAAAGTTCGTTCTATAATAGAACGTAAAGATGCATGAGATCTGTTAAATAACTCTTCTTTGTTCCCTGGCGGAGGACCATTGTTAAATTGTGACAAGTGGTATCTCACAACCCGATTTCGTGATGATCTGTAGGGAGCTAAGAAACCTTGCTTATTTGGATATCCTGAATCCACCACATAATATTTATCTCCAGGAGGCAATGGAAATTCAGGATCACCATCTTGAGCAAGTGAGAGTACTCTTGTGTCGTGACATGAACCGGGTGCTCCATTCCAAACATATGTGAATAGCATATTCATATCACATATTGCCATTACGTTGAAGCTTGTTCTATCATGTCGACTCCAATACATGGCTTGCAGTTCAGGCTTGACTTTAACACATACATGAGTGCCATCCATTGCCCCAACAAATCCACTAAAAAAGGGCCAATATCGTCGATCCGCTTGAAGATGTTGTGGAATCCGACGTAGTTCTTGCATTGTAGGCGTCTTTATGTAATCAAAGGCAAGCAACTTAGTAGCTCTCAACACTTCACCAAATTTTCTCTTCACAGTCTCTTGATTACGTCCGAATCTTAGGCCAATATCACGCTGAACTTCGTTATGCCCACACACTCGAAGAAACATAGCCACACTCTCCTCAATGCTAACATTTTGTGTAGGTTGTAAACCATAATTCTGACTGAGAATATTGCATAACTCTGTAAAGGCAGCAAATGACATTCTCAATAGTTGGAGACATGCAGCGTTGTCATTTTGAATACGGTCTCGAAGATTCTGCCATCCTAATCCTCCCCTTGTCTGGTACGGTCCTCTATGAACATACCGCTCATAGTAATCTAATGTAGGTTGTATAAGTAAATCTTCCATCTGCTCATTTTCCAAAGTCCATAGTTCAAATCTTTCTGCATCGGATAAATTTTGAATTCCTTGTGATTGTAATTGACAAATCCGATAAACCTGCAAAAATACAAAAAAAAATAACAACATTAGTTTTATTAGTTTATGCATAATGATATGTTGTCTTATATAATAGTAGGTGGTCTTAATAATAATAATATGTTGTCTTATAATAATATGTTGGTATAATAGTACGTGCATGGTCTTATAATAGCTTTATTAATAGTACATGGGTATAATAATACGTTTAGTACGTGGTCTTATAATAGCTTTCTTATTATTAATTAATCTACTTATAACACTCTAATAAATTAGTCATCATCTTCTTCATCACGTGAATGGTCTTGAAAAAGAGCTTGACGAGCTGGAACACAAGGATGCTCAGATGCAGATGGGTCGTTTTGCCCAAAGATGTTAAAGAATCCTCCTCCTCTTCCTGGTGTTTGAAAACCTAGAATTGGATACTCTCCTTGTGTTCCTGAAAAACTAGAGAATCCTAAACCTTGAAAGCCTGTTTGTGATCCTGGAGGGCGAAACTCTGGAACCGGTGGATTAATCGGTATACTGAACGATCTTTGGCTACTACTAGCGGAGACACTGCCACTGGACGATGGTCCAGTTGATCTAGAAGATCCGCTTGGTTGAGGGGTCCCAGTTTCCTCACCATATCTTGTACATTGGGTTAATGATTCCAAAAAATTCTATTAATTATCGTAAACTATATATATTGACATGGAAAAATTATAAACTATAAAAATATGCTAATTTAGTAAAACAATTAACATAATTAAACTTGATAAAAAAACTTATTTTGATTATTTCTTTTTACGCAAAAGCTTATTTTGATTTTGGTGAGACGGGTTGGCATTAATCCGATATAGAGAGTTAAGTGGGATTGTTTTTTTTCTTTAACACTTTTAGATGTATACTAGGAGATAAATGTATTACTAGACTATATATATACCACACGGGTTAAAACCTTGAAAACACTACAAAAATCCTATATTTTGAATATTTATATCAAATACCTATAATTTTTTTTTTATTTTTAAAATTAATAAATCAATAATAAAATAATAAATAAATAAAATATAAATTTTAAATTTTTAAAATTAAAATTATTGTTCTGCAGTATACTGCGGGTTAAATCCTAGTCCATCGTCATAATGATGACTAGATCTGTTTACTTCCGCTCGATTTTACGGTAGTAAAAATGCTTTTATAGAAAAATTTGAATTAAGTTGGTCGGTTGAAAAGACCTTTCCTAGTAACCACTATGTATGGATACGTTTATGATGGTTACTTAGCAGTTAGCACTTAGCACAGTGCCACAGTATATAATTTTTAAATCTTTCCACTGTATTATATTTTTTTTAATATTGGGACGTCACGTGTCTTTTAAGATACAAATATGCCCATTATTATTATAATACTAATAAAAAGTATCGGACTATAGTGAAATGACTTTAGTGCAATGGCAGGAGGTAAGTCTATTTGTAGAAAACACCATTACATCTGGAATCGAGTCCTGATTCTTACGAATGTAGGAATTTGGCTTATAGGCCGGCCAGTTGTGGCCCAATGGTTAACAAAAAAGAGTATTAGACTATATGAGAGAGATTTATAAATCTATACTAGTATTTTTGCAGCAGATTTTATTCAAAAATATTTTTTGAAAAGTTTTTACATTGAATGCTATTTAATGCTTATATTTATATCCAAACAAGTTTAGTTAACTTTCTCTACTATACTTATAACCAAATACAATTAAAATATTTTAAATATCTATATATATAATATTCTATAATTAATATAGATATTTAAAAGATTTATTCCAGATTTTAAAAAAATTATTCTCCTATCATCTCGTTTTGATTTTAAAATTTAAATGTAGTAAATCATCATACAATACATAAAGTCAATAAAAAGGTGTATTATTCCTGCATATATTTTGATTTGAATTTCTTAAAACAAACATATATTACTCAATTAATAGAAAAAGTGTGTGATCAACATACATATATAGTATATTTACTGTATATAGTAAATTATAAAATTTTAAGAAGTTTATAATTTATAACTGATATATCTAAACTTAATAAAAAGTTTAAAATTATAAATATTTAAACATATTAAATTTTCAAAATTACACAAACGAGTTATGTTACATGACAAATTATATGACATTACAAAATTGAATTAATAATACTAAAAATTAAACTATCAGTAATATGATATTTTTAATACGGGTTAAATTCTCATTTTAATATTTTAACAATACCAATATAAAAATGTCGAATCAAACTGATTTAAATAAGATTGTAGTAAACAAAAAATTATTGTGCGGTATACCATAGTTTATATATTAAATCACTAAAATTAATAAAAGAGTATATTAGCAAAATTAGTATTAAAATAGTACATTAACAAAAAAAACTAAAAAAAAAAAACTTATCCCGCGGTGTACCGCGGGTCATAATCTAGTAAACCGTATTTTATAAAGAAAAAAATATACCGTTTCCTAAAAAATAAAATAAACCATATACCATATTTTATGTTGTTGACAAAAAAACATGTAAATATCTTGTCAGAAAAGAAAAATAAAAGCAGAATGTAAATTGTTATAGCTTGTCTTTTAAGCTTTTGCTCAAATTCATAAAGAACCCCGAAGATAAGATGATGGCGTTAGGTAAAACAGTAAAAAAGTAATAATTAATGTAACTTTTTCTTCAAACTCTTTCTATATATAAGACACCTTCATTGAGAAGATTATTATCAAACCCTCATAACAAATATTTTTAAAGAAAAAAAAACACTAATTAGAAGAGAATGACACTAGGAGGATATCTCTCTGTTGAGTTATCCTTATTTATGATTGCGCGGTTTGGTTTTCGGAGTATATTATATAGAAACACGTCACATATTTACAATATATGCCCATAAATATTATTATATCATTACGTAGTATTTGAACAATACTAGAGAGGTTTATAAATTATAGACCATATTTTATAAGAAAAATAAGCGCTTTCTCAACAAAGAAAAATAAAAAATAAACTGCATCTAAATTTTTTTTTTTTCTTGAATTTAATGTTAAATTATATTCAAAAGAAAAATAAAACTGTTTTACAACTTGTGCAACGTTCTTTTAATTTGCAAAACATTTAGTAGAGAGAGTTTTTATAACCGAGCCTTGAGCCACACTTGATAAGCGTCATCGTATCTTCGATCGCCCTGTAGACCAATTGCCGTTAGTTGATCCTTTACTTGCTTATCCAACCACGTAACAATCTGCAAAGAGGTGTTGGGTGAGTTGCCATGCCTTCTACCATTCCGCTCCCGCCAAAGAGTATAGACAACGGCCTGAAAAACATAGCGAAGGAGGAACCCTTCAACTCTGGAACGTTGGTCTGAAATGTAGTCAATGAGAACCAGCCAATCAGTAGAGAACCGTGACTTCATGAGGCCCTGTGCGAGACCTGCTCAGACTTCTGCTGCAAAAGGACAAGAGAAAAAGAGGTGTTCTCGAGTCTCCAAGGTGGATTGGCAAAAAACACATGTACCTGCAGCAGACCCATTCCATTAGACCATACGAGCGCCGGTGGAAAGTCGATCATGCACTGCTAACCATACACAGAAGGAAAACTTGGGAGAGGCATGGGTAAACCAAACTCCTTTGTGCCATGCCACTGTCTGAGCTGTCGTGCGGATATGGTTCCAGGTATCTCTGGTCGAGAAGACCGGGCGATAAGTGTCCTGTCTCCCTTTCCAGAGCATCGAGTCCCGCGTATTCTGGGATGCTAGACGGGTGATATGTATAGCTTCTTCAACCTCATTAAGCACATTCACCATGTGTCTGCGACGACGATGAGTAGTCCACGCCTCAGCCAAGGTACTATGTCGACTAATCCCAAGATCAATGACTCCCCGGTCCCCAACAACATTGATAAGTGGCCCCAGGCCATTCCAATTGTCAAACCAGAAGGACGTTTTCTCACCATTACCCACTGAGACCTTACAGAAACCTCTGGCCAAATCCCTGCATTTTTTTTCATTTTTTTCCAGATCCAGGAACCGAGTGTAGAAATGTTCTTGACTGACCAAAACGACTGTCCTTTTATTAGGTTCGCAGAGACCCACTTAACCCAGAGAGAGTCACCATGCGAGATGATCCGCCACACAAGCTTTAAGCAACTCACCGTGTTTGCTTCCGTGAGCGAACGTAGACCCAAACCGCCCTCAACCTTGGGTTTACACACTACATCCCATGAGATCTTTGCTTTATTAGTATTCATATCCGTCCCGGACCAAAGAAACGCGGAGCAGAGTGAGTCAATTTCCTGGAGACAAGCACGGGGAAGCCGGAATGCTGCTAGCCAAAAATTACAGATGCTCCAGAGAACAGAGGATATGAGGTTAAACCGACCAGCAAAGGATAACAACCGTGCTGTCCAAGTTCCAATACGGTGGTGTATCTGTTCCAATAAAGGAGATAAATCAGTGCTTGTGAGGCGTTTGGTGACCAGCGGGAGACCGAGATAACGTACTGGGAGACTCCCCATTGCAAAAGAGAAACGGTTCTCAATAGCTTGCACCTCCGCAAGAGAGACACCCGCAAGGTATATGGTGGAATTCTCCATACTAATTTTTAGCCCCAATATGGCTGCAAAAGCATCAAAAACCTCAACAATACCCTCCACAGACCGTAACTTGCCATCAGAAAGAACCATAATATCATCTGCAAAGCTAAGGTGTGTAAGCCCCAGATTCTTGCATCGAGGATGGTACCCAAAGCTTCTAGCGCTAGCTGCTCGATCCAACATCTTAGCAAGCACATCCATGCATATCACAAACAAGTACGGTGAAAGAGAGCAACCCTGACGTAAGCCGCGGGAACTCCGAAAGAAACCCACAAGGTCCCCATTAACTTGCACAGAAAAGGAGGCCGTGGTGACACAGAGCATGATCCAACAATGGATATAGGTGGGCGGGAAGCGCAGGGCGGTGAGGACCTTTGAGAGAAAAGACCACTGAACTGTGTCAAAAGCCTTAGAGATATCGATCTTAATCGCACAACGTCCGGAGATAGTGTCCTTATGGTAATCCTTAACAAGCTCCGTAGCAAGGAGGAGGTTCTCAATGAGCAGACGATCCTGGATAAACGCGGACTGATTTGCAGAGATAAACTTTGGCAGCAAGCTTTTAAATCGATTAGCAAGGATCTTAGAGATCACTTTGTAAAGAACATTACAGCACGATATCGGCCGATAGTCCTTCACTGCTTTAGCCTCCGTTGTTTGTGGAATGAGTGCGAGAATAGTAGAGTTGACACCCTTAGGCAGAAAACCCTTAGCAAAAAACGACTGAATGGCCAGAACAAACTCACCACCAATCAACGGCCAAGCGGCCTTGTAAAACTCAGAAGTGTAGCCATCGGGGCCAGGGGCTTTGTCATTTGGCATAGAGAATAGAGCATGTTTAAACTTAGAAATTTTTTTTTGTTATTCAAATTAATTATAGGAGAAGAAAACAAGTCGAATCGAACAATTGAAGAGTCGTTAATGAGTAATGACTTATTAATGTGGTTTGAGTTTGACGGTCGAGCACGAGCAAAGACATTCGGATCGATGGAGACAAGACGACTTGCCATCATCTCATGCAATGAGCAACAACATTATTTATTGCTTTGCTACTTGGACTCGGGTGAAGAATCAATTTAGTGGCTCAAGATCCAGTATATCAATTCAGTATTATTGATCCGATATATAATTTCATTCTAACTGTAAAATCTAAACCCTAACCCTCTTATTTGTAAACTCAAACCGTCATATAATTTAATTCTAATCGTAAAATCTAAACTATAACCATCTCATTTGTAAACCCAAACCGACATATAATTTCGTTTTAATTGTAAAATCTAAACCCTAACATCTCATTTGTAAACCCAAACCGATATATAATTTTGTTTTAATTATAAAATCTAAACTCTAACCACTTTATTCGTAAACCCAAACCGACATATAATCCCCTATATATTAATAGAGGAACATTTTGGCAAAAAAGCTTAGGTGTCAGCATTACAGAGCTCAGGACACTCTTTCCTTTATTTGTCATCAGCTTTTAAAAATATTTACATTTATTTACCATTGTATTTTTCTAAAAATACAATTAACACTCAAAATTAAAATTTTCTATTATATTTCTAACTTAATTATATTTTCATAAAATATTTAAAATGAATTATAAGAACTATTTGTTTATATGATATAATAATATAAGATTGATATTATAATAACTCTCACTGGTTAAATTTAAATAATATACATTTTTTTTAGATATATACTATACAATCTAATTCTAAATATTTCAATTACCCATAAATATAATAGATTTTGTAAATAAAAAGTACAGTAAAAATATTAAATAATTATTTTATACCGCACTATGTGCGGGTTGTTAGCTAGTTTTGTTTTAATTAAAAAATCTAAACCCTAATCACCTTATTTGTAAACCCAAACCGACACATAATTTTGTTCTAATTGTAAAATTTAAACCAAACCAATATTTAACTTTCCTGAATTAAAAGTATACAGAATTTGTTTCCTTAATTTGTTTTGCTTTTTAATTTAATTTTGATTTATTTTTTTAAATGAAATAATGTATAGAAGATTTTGATTGATTAAAAAGGAAGAAGTGAACAAAGGGTTTCACCTTAGGAGTGAACCTAAGTATTTTTCTTGAATTATGTTTGATTTGTTTTTTCTTTTAAAATCTAATATAATATTTAGTCCCATGTATTAGTAGGTACATTTTAACAAATTCATTTTGTAGAAAAACAGAGGTTTTTGGCAAGAGAGACAATAAGTGGGGACAGATATTTCATTAACGAGTCATGATCATGTATTGCCATTTTGAGTTAAGAGACCGAAAAAATACTTCTCGCCTGCAACAGAACAAAAATATTTTGTTGATTCATTTTCTTTGCTAATTTGTTAATAGTATATGACAATAGTTACATAGATAAATCACTTTTTTTTGTTGTTATTAAGTTTTTATGAATTGAAAAATATCTCAAATACAACTTAGACAAATTTCGCAAACAAAAAAAAAATCATCAATTCAGAAAAACAATCCACAATACCATGTTCTAATGAATAAATTACATTTTTCCCAATAAGAAATATTAATTTAAACTAATATATATCATATGCTTTCGAAAAATATATTTGGTATTAATCCATATATTTTCGAAAATGGACAATTCCCTAAAAGGAAGAATTCTTAATTGATTTTGGGGAATTTTTTTTTAAAACCCATTTTTAATTATTTAAACAAACTGTGTATTTCATGTTTTAGTTTGTCAATGGTCATTTAGTCTTCTTATTAATTGATCATTTGGTTTTCTACTGGAAGTTGAAAAAACAAAAGTTATGATATTTTTTTGGGAAAAAGAAAACTTTAAAGGGGTTATTTTTGTGAATTTCCCATTGAAAATGTTCGTTTACAAGCCATCAATGTGGTAGAAAATAAAAAAAAAATTGGTCTGCACAATTTATATATAATCTACCATGCATATACGACATAAATTATTTAATTAATTGTTCATTAGCAGAATGCAATGGTTTTAACCAAAGAAAAATAAAGCAGAATGCAACATGTTATTAGCTTGGCTTTTAAGCTTTTGCTCAAATTTATAAAGAATCCAGAAGATGGTGACGTTAGGTAAAACCGTAAAAAAGTAATAACTATTGTAAAATTTTCATCAAACTCTTTCTATATATAAAGACCTTCATTGAGGAGATTATTATTAAACCCACATAACAAATATACTTAGAGAAAAAAAGAAATAGAGAATGACACTAGAAGGATATCTCTCTGTTGAGTTTGATATCAAGTCTCCGGCGTATAGATTCTGTCAAGGTTACATGGCGATAGCGAAACCCACAAGAGACCAAGGTAACTATATATTTCCCATTACACATATGCTAATTCATAATTCAAATAATCTTTCTTGATTACTGTTACGATTCGAAGTAGGAATGATACGAATCGAGTACTCAATCCTCACGAATCACTCTCTCTCAATCTGAATCAATATCGAACGAATGAACAAATAAAGAAAGAAAGAAAGAACACAAGACGCAAGTTTGTTAACCCGGTTCAGCAAGATCGATGTGATCAAGCCTACATCAGGAGCCGAATCAATCCGGTAAATTCACTATCAGAGCAAGGTGAACACAACTCAAACTCGAGCTTACAACAATGGTGATTCTCTCTCTTCTCTCTCGAAACAAACTTAGAGATACAACGATGAAGAAGCTTAGAGAAAATAAGAAACGCAACGTTTCAATATAACAGAAAACCCTCCACTGCAGTTAGAAGCTTTTCGTTTTAACTTCTTCTTCCTGGTTTAGTCCATGTCTCCAAAAACCAGAGATAACCACCCAATACAACTCTTCTTGATTTTGGTTAAGACTAACCAAGATCAAAACTGGAATTGAATCAGAAACCTTCAACACTCCACCTTGATTCGATTCCTCACTTGCTCAATGAACTTGCACTTACTTGGATTTAACCTTCGGCCGAGTCGATATAACATCTCACCCGAGCAACTTTAGAAAGTCTAAAGCTGCCTTGAACTTCTGCACAGGAATGCCTTTTGTAAGCATGTCTGCAGGATTCACTGAAGTGTGAATCTTATGAACAGCAACCTCTCCAGATTCAATAACATCTCTGATGAAGTTGTACTTTACCGCAATATGTTTAGTCCGCTCATGAAATGTAGTATTCTTCGACAAGCATATTGTAGACTGTGAATCGCTCCAAACCGTGACTTTTTTCTTGACTATAACCCATATCTTCAAGTAATCCTCTAAGCCACAGAGCTTCTTTCACTGCCTCTGTTAACGCCATATACTCAGCTTCGGTTGTTGACAATGCAACAACAGGCTGCAAACATGACTTCCAACTTACAGTGTTTCCTCGAACTGTAAACACGTAACCACTGGTTGACCTTCTTCTAACAAGGTCTGCTGCATAATCTGAATCACTGAAACTTTCTATCTCCAGATTATCACCTTTAGTAAATGTCCGATTCAAATCACTGGCTCCTCTTAGATATCTCAGCAACCATTTCACAGCCTCCCAGTGCACATGCACATGTTTACTCATAAACCTACTCACCAAACCAACAGCATGAGCTATGTCAGGTCTAGTGCCTACCATTGCATACATCACACTTCCAACCGCACTAGCATATGGTGTTTTATTGACATCAACACACTCACTAACATGTTTAACTGCTTTCAACTTGAGATATGTCCCAATTGGAGTCTCCACAATATGAGCTTTACTCATATTAAACTTTTTTAACACCTTCTCCAAATATCTAGATTGGGATAATGTTAGAGTGCCTTCTTCTCTATTTCGAGAAGTATCAATTCCAAGAATTCTACTCGCTGCACCCATATCCTTCATCTCAAATTCCCTACTTAACTCTTCCTTAAGCTTATTGATCTCAGTTATACTCTTAGCAGCTAGCAACATATCGTCCACATACAACAACAAGTAAACAAGTTCTCCAAGACATACCTCCTTAACGTAGACACACTAATCATGTTCACTTCTATTGAACTCTTGTTTAATCATAAAAGCATTGAATCTCCTGTTCCATTGTCGTGGTGCCTGCTTAAGTCCATATAACGATTTCTTGAATAAGCAAACTTGATCTTTACCCGGATTCTCCTTATAACCCTCTGGTTGTTCCATGTACAATGGTTGATCAAGCTCTCCATGAAGGAAAGCTGTTTTAACATCCATCGGTTCAAGCTCAAGATCATCTTTAACAACCAATGACATTAAAGTTCTGATGGAAATGTGTTTCACCACTGGTGCAAACACTTCTTGATAGTCTATTCCTGCCCTTTGTGTAAAGCCTCTTGCCACTAATCTAGCTTTATACCTCTCAGGTTCTACACCAGGAATACCAGGCTTCTTCTTGTAAAGCCATCTACAATCAATTACCTTTTCATTTTCAGGTATATCCACGACTACCCAAGTTCCATTCTTCCTTAATGAACTCATCTTTTCAGTCATTCCTTCATCCCACTCTTTACAAAACTTATCTGTGATAGCCTCATGATAACACTGAGGATCTTCACAAACTACTTCTTCTGCAGTCATTAATGCAAATGCAAACTGTAAATAGTCTGAGAACTTAGCAGGAGCTTTAATTTCTCTTCTTACTCTATCTCTCGCCAACTGATAATGTTTTAAGCTTGCAACAGGTGCGGATGCTTCTTTCTCAAGCTCGAAGTACTCTGTTTCTGAGTCACTCACTTCCTCTATATTAGCTCCACCTGAGTTTGAACTTTCTCCTTGTTCCAACCCCAGTTTGCCAAACTCAAGTAAAACTTTATCACCTTTAACCTCAGTTGACTTATCACCTTGTACTTTACCTGTCGACTCCTTGTACATCATTTCTTCGTGAAATATTACATTTCGACTAACTACACACTTTTTTTCCTCAAGCAACCAAACTTTATAACCCTTTGTACCCTGAGGATAACCTAGAAAAACTCCTTTTAAAGCTCTCGGCTTCAGCTTCCCTTGTTCATGATGCACATAAGCAATGGACCCAAACCGTCTAAGATGTTTGTAACCAGGTTTTCTGTTTAACCACAATTCTTCAGGTACATTATGATCTTCTGCTGAAGCAGGTGACCGATTTATCAGATATGCAGCAGTAGATGCTGCTTCAGCCCAGAAAATCTCCTCTAGACCAGATTCATTAAGCAAGCATCTAACCTTTTCCATGAGGGTTCTGTTCATCCTTTCAGCTACTCCGTTCTGTTCTGGGGTGTAAGTGCAAGTCCTGTGCCTTTCAATGCCATTTCTTTTACAAAACTCATCAAACTTAGAGTTGCAGAACTCTAAACCATTATCAGTTCTAAGAACTTTCACCTTCTTCCCAACTTGATTTTCAACCAACTCCTTCCATTCACAAAACCGATCAAAGGTCTCATCCTTGGTCTTAAGAAACATAAGCCATACCTTTCTGGTCTTATCATCAACAATTGACAAGAAGTACTGCTTACCAGAAAGTGATGAAGTGACATTTGGTGAACCCCATAAATCTGTATGAACATATCCTAACACATCCTCTATAGTGTGCTTACCAACATTAAAGCTCAGCTTCTTTGATTTTCCCATAACATAATGCTCACAAAATGCTAAGTCCTTGATATCCTTCTTCTGTAATAATCCCTTACCAGCCAGAATCTTCATGTTGTTGAGGCTCATATGACCAAACCTACTATGCCATAACCCTGTACTGTCCGTTTTGCCTTTTGTATTCAGGTTCTCACTGATAACTGTCTCTCCTTCAAGAATATACAAACCATTTTGCAATTTACCAGACAAAGCCGTTTTGTTGTTCTTATAGTATCTTACCTTTCCATCTCCACCTTCATGCTTGTACCCTAGCTTGTCAAGAGTACCGGTTGAGATGAGATTTCTTCTCAGATTTGGAACATATATAACATTGTTCAGAACCTTGATTGAGCCACCATGTGAATTAATGCGAATAGAACCTTGACCTTGTGACTCCACTGAATGATTATCACCAAGCAGTATAGTTGTTCCACCATTCTCATCAAAGTTTATGAACCAATCCCTTCTAGATGTCATATGAGAAGTACATCCTGAATCAAGAATCCACAAATCCTTAATCAGCTGATTGTTTACACTCAAAGCTTCTGAGAATACTAACTTCTCCATAATAACTCCTGCTTCATTCTGACCTTCATTCTCCATTTTCCTTTTTCTAGCATAACAATCCTTCTTCAGGTGTCCAGTCTTCTTGCAGAACCAACAAGTGACCTTCGATCTTGAACCTGATCGACTTCTACTCTTATTAGCTGAACCATTCTGCTGACTTCGCTGCTGAGGTCTCCCTCTTTCAGTTGTATACAGTGCAGCAGATGTAGATCTCACCAATTCCTTTGACTCTGCCAGTTCTCGTTCTAAAGATTTAGCCGAAGATACAACATCTTAGACTGACAGACTCTTGTTTCCGTACTTGAGAGTATGCTTGAGTTGACTGTAGGTTGCTGGTAATGAGTTTAGCAACAATATTGCCTGCACTTCATCGGAGACTTGTATCTCTAAGCTCCCAAGTTCAGCAACAATCTTCAGGAAATCATCCACTTTTTGATCTATTGTCTGAGCCTCAGCCATCCTAAACGAATAGAAGTTCAACTGCACATAGATCCGATTCGGCAAAGAAGTTTCCATATACAATTTATTCAACAGTGCCCACATCTCAGCTGCCGTTTCACAGTGATTGATCTTTCTAAGTACCTTATCACCTACATGATTGATGATAATAGTCAAAGCTTGCTGGGATTGGTCGATCTTGACTGGATCTGGTACCTCCTTGGTCTGTGACGATGACGACTCTGATGATTCCTCTGAAGAAACCTTCTTTTCTTCATCCTTCGTTACCGGAACGGTCTTCGTCAGAGTAAAATCATTTAGGATACTCTTTAAACCAAGAACCCCAAGCTGCGCTAACACTCTGATCTTCCATAGCGAGAAATCGCTATCTCCATTGAACACCTTGATCTCAACTCTCGGGGTCGTTGCCATTGATCGATTGAGATTGACGAGCGAACCAATAGCTCTGATACCAATTTGTTACGATTCAAAGTAGGAATGATACGAATCGAGTACTCAATCCTCACGAATCACTCACTCTCAATCTGAATCAATATCGAACGAATGAACAAATAAAGAAAGAAAGAAAGAACATAAGACGCAAGTTTGTTAACCCGGTTCAGCAAGATCGATGTGATCAAGCCTACATCCGGAGCCGAATCAATCTGGCAAATTCACTATCAGAGCAAGGTGAACACAGCTCAAACTCGAGCTTACAACAATGGTGATTCTCTCTCTAAGTCTCTTTCTCACGAAACAAACTCAGAGATACAACAATGAAGAAGCTTAGAGAAAATAAGAAACACAACGTTTCAATGTAACAGAAAACCCTCCACTGTAGTTGGAAGTTTTTCGTATTAACTTCTTCTTCCTGGTTTAGTCCATGTCCCCAAAAACCGGAGATAACCACCTAATACAACTTTTCTTGATGTCGGTTAAGACTAACCAAGATCAAAATTGGAATTGAATCAGAAACCTTCAACAATTACAACTCTAATTGCTATATTATATGTTTTCACCAAAGTTTCGACTGAGGAGGTAGAGGTTGATCTACCTTCGGAGAAGAGAAAGGTTAAGCTAAGAATGGAGGGCTTTGAGATCTCGGAGTGGTTCAAGACGCTGGCAATACCTGATCTCAGTGATGATGATGAAGAAGAGGCCGACTCGCGAAACCATGAGCGTCATTCACACGGAAGGCTGTGACGGTGGCCGAGCATACTGGACCATACAGTATGAGAAGGTTAGCGATGACATCAAGGACCCACGTTTCATCCTCGACACTACTACAAGATACTTTCAGGCGATGGATGAGAGAATCTTCTCAAATCCTTAGAATGATCCGAAATAGTCAAACAAAGTATATACAGTTAATAATAATTTATGATACTAGTTATCGTTTAATTATGTCATATCGTTTAATACATATTATCATATCGATCTGCATATTATTGTTGTATCGACGATAAATTTCTAATAAAAGGGATGATTTATTAATCCATGTTTTATAATTGGGTAAGTGACACATGTGAATTATGGACAAGGGCAGCTCCTAACCTATCCAATTTGATTGCTTTATTATATCTGAAGAAACGAATTGGAGTATCAAGAATAAATTGAAATTAAAAAATGTAAAGAGTTAGTTGAATCTCCATGACATAAGAAAAAACAATGCACAATTCTAGACAGTGCAATACACATATACAGTACCTGCAAAGACATTCGTAACCAAAATGTTTTTATTAGCAAATCACAAGTAAGAGACTTGTCCAATATTTCTTCTTGTTAATAAAAGTTTAGTATCCTATCATTTTTATGAAAAGTAAGTTACTCATGATATTACTAATTAAAGTCTTGAATATATGTTTAAATAATCAAGCACATTATAACTTATACATATGATACTCAATTTTTTGGTTTACTTTTCTCCAAAATGTAATGTATATAGTAATGAAATTAAAGTTGGTTATTTGAAATTGTTGAGGTAACTTGAGCATTTAGTGACATTTATTTGACGACATTTGTAACTTGTAAGTAAAAAATTAGTCACTTTCTTTTGCTTGTTGAATGGTTTTAGTTACTTGCTAAATTAAGCAGATGAAATAAATTAGCACCACAGATAAAAATATTCTTCCGCATAGATATCCATTCTACTTTAACAGTCTCGTTAGTCATTATGAACAAATACCAATTAGTGAGTAATAAAGTAATATACTTTAACAGACTCGTTAGTGTATTCAATGAATATACTCGTTAACAGACTCGTTAGACTCGTTAGTCAGACTCAAGCATTGTACATAATGAATATACTTTATTACATTATGAACAAATACCAATTAGTGAGTAATAAAGTATAAATAGACTAACGAGTCTGTTACTCACCGCACACTCAAGCATTGTCTTTTCTGACTTAAGAACAGCTCGATGAACACAAATTAAGTCTCATATCCAACGAACCAATCACATTTTTTTAGACTCATACCGCAATTATTTTGGTTACTCTTCATAAACTTTGAGGAACCTTTATATATTTCTATTTATTTTTGATTTTGTGTTTAGAAATATTTTTTTTTGTTATTTGTTTTAATTTTATTTCATTAGTCTTTTAAAAATTCGCATTTGAAACTATTTGAAAATTTAAAAAACTAAAAACATGATATTTAAAAAAAATCTCCATTTTTCTTTTTCCATCCATTTTTAAAAAGTTCGTTTACAAGGCATCAAACTAGGTAGATGAAAGCTCCCATATACAATATTAACTAAATAATTGGGTGAATTAGTTATTAAGCTGATTGTATATATATGTTTATAGTTGTCACATGTCTGTTAAGCTTATGGTAAAATTTTATAAAAAATCGATATGGTGAAAATGTTATATGGTGGGGTTAGGTAAAAATAATTAGTGTAATTTTCAGAAAAAAAATTCTATATAAACACCTTCGTTGAGAAGTTTCTTATCAAACCCACACACCATATACTCCATAAAAAAAACAAAACAAAAAAGAGCGAGACAGAGAGAATGACACTACATGGATATTTGTCTACTGATTTTTACATAAAGTCTCCGGCGAACGAATTCTTTGAAACATGCATCGACATACTAGATCTCCCTAAATGCAGTGGTAACAATCTTCTCCATTACTTATACGTACACATCTCTTTGATTCATATCATATATTTCTTGATTAAAACTCTAGTTGCTATGTTTCACGATAGTCACGGAGGAGATTGAGGCTGTACCTTCGGAGAAGAAAAAACTACGTTTAGAATCGAAGGCTTTCAAGTCTCGGAGTGGTACGAGTCGCTCAAAGGAAAAATCATCCATAACGTGTCCACGTGGCAAAACCTGGATGGGTACAAGAAGCTTGAAGGAACCATGACCATCATTCATGTGGAAGACAATAACCTTGACCGTGGGATATTCACTGTAAAGTACGAGAAGATCAGCTCTAACATCGAAGATCCAAAATCCATCGTGAGCACGTTTGTTGATTTCTTTACGGAGATGGATGAGTTTCTTCTTGAACCTATTAATTAGAATTATCTTAATTAAGTGTTAACAGGGTAGAACCCCCGTTTATTATAGTTATATCTCTACGCTTAGTATTGCGATATATGGAATAGTTATGGTTAAATAATGGTTGGCCTATGGTTAATAATTTATCGATTTGCATGCATATGATTGTTGTATCGACGATTTTAATATAATGATTAATTAAATTTATCCATGTTTGATTATATTGCTACAAATTATGTAACTCATTATTTTAGTACGAAAATCCGATTCGCCACCATTACATTAAAAACACAAGGACAGAGAACGCATATATAATTAACTATCCAATTTGGTTGTTTGTTTGTTAAAAGAAAAGAAAATAATTATTAAGAAAAAATTGGAATATAACTATAAGGGCATCTTTATAGGAGGAATTATTTTGGGTGTTTTTAGAGTAAAAATATTATGAAAATAATTAAAATCATTAGTTAAGATATTTTGTTAAAAAGTTAGTTATTGGGAGAACATGTTTAAGATCATAAGATTTAATAATATAATATTCTTAAACATATTACAATTATAAAAACTTATAAAATAATATTTAAATTGCAAACTTATAAAATTTTTACTAAAATTCAAAATATAATACCAAGTTTTTATGAAACAAAAAAACATTGTAAATAAAATTAAAAAAAAAAACAAACAAACATATTACTTAATTAATTAAACACACAAACATTTTATTTAATTAAACACACAAACATATTACTTAATTAATTAAACACACAAACATTTTATTTTTTCTTTCTTTGCAAAAAATCTTGGTCAATCACGTGAAGCCACTACCAATAAGAACTAAGCTTAAATCAGTTTTCATTCAAGATCAAAAAAATTGTTCTTATGCCACTATTCATTATTTTTCTAATTTTTTTGGGCTTAGAACACTCTTGCTGTTCTCCCTATAAAGATGGCCTAACGATTAAGAATCTCCATGAAGAAAAACAATAGACAACTCTAGATAGTCATAAATATTTATTCGTTTGGACCAAGATAGTCAATGGATTTGACAATATTTTGCGGACCAAGAGGTTTCTAATTCTAGCAAATCAGACATACTCTTTCAGTAGTTACTTTAATTCAAAGCTTTATTATTAATCGATAACTTTTCTACTCTTGTTATGCAAATTAAGTTTCTCAATTTAATATCAATAAAGTAGTCTCGAATAGTCTTTTAAAAAATCAAGTACTCTAACTAAAGTTACACAAATTTTAATATTTAAATCTAATGTATTTGAAACTTAAAACCTTGTAACTCGAGTAGTTTGTTGAGTGGCCCTGAGTCATTATTTGATGATATTCATTAGTTAAAATCCCTGTTTTACACTGATTACGCCCCGCAAAATCGCTAGACCTATCCTCTCCGCCTCGATTAATGACTAATCTCCGCCTAGCATCGTTTATCCGATTATGCATGTCCAGTCTGATTATTTTCCGCATAATTTTGTGTATACCAATTTTTGTTTAGAACCAAATAAAAATCAAACATAAATATTTTTGTTATTTAGGCATTTTAATTAAGAGATTATGATGTTTTACAATAACTAATGTATAACTTTTAACAAAAATCATAAAATTTTCTTTTAAAATGATGTTTTTATGTGTTTACCATAATTTTAAAGACAATACTATAGTTTCATATTTTATTTGATATTTTCATATTAACATAAACAGAATTATACATATATTTAGTACAATATATTTTTATTTTATTGTTAATTTAATAAAATAACCCTAAAACTAGTCCCCAATTAATTTCCGTTTAATCTCCGATTTTTTCGCTAAGCGCTAGGTCCACCTCGACTGCCTGACTAGCTTCTAGCGATTTCTAAACCAGGGGTTAAAACTGATAAAGAGGAACCGATTGCGTATGGTTCATATGAGAATAATGATCTTTGCACAATTTATATATTACAGACTCATTATGAACATACTCAGATTTGGTCGAGTAACATTCCCATCGGTTCTCACATACTTTTTCTCAAAAATAAGGTGATAAAGAAGAATTAATAACGTAACACGATTGAGCAACCAACAAAAAATACTTAAAAAAGAAAATGTATTTTGGTTTTTTTTTTTGGTGTGTGGTGAAAATGTATTATTCAAATGAAATATCCAGATACATATTAATAATGAATTTGTCAAATCCATTGTAAATTTATCGCAGTCACATTGTTTTATACTCACATAGTCACAATTTCTTTAAAATGTATTTTGTAAAAATCAGTTTCATATAATACTTTCTTGATTGGAATTAATTGGTATTTGATAGATTAGGTAGATGATTTTTTTTCCACAATGTGATACATTGGTAATTAAGTAAATGGGTGAAACCAAATATTTAGAAAAAAAATCCATGAGGTATTAAACATGGGTGGTGGGTTTAGGTAAAAATAATATATATAATTTTCACTATATAAGCACCTTTATTGAGAAGATTATTACTTCTTCTATCCTAAAATATAGAAATTTTTAGGCTTTTTTGTTTGTTTCATTTATTAGATTTTCTCATGTTTCTATGCATAATTTTCTTTTAATTTAATAGTTTATGAATTTTTAAATTCTGTAAAATTTTTGAATTCATAATTTTCTAAGGAAGGCCTAAAATTTAACTCTTCTACACTACATACATACATCTCACTGAATTTACATTTTCTTGATTAAAACCCTAAATCGCCATGTTTCACCATAGCCGAGTTAGAGATCGACACTGTGGCCGGTACAAAATGAGCCGCTTTCAGATCACGAAAGAGTGGTACGAGACTATCAGAGAATCCGTCCCCGATGACAAGGTGTGGCAAAACCCGGATTGTTTCAAAAAGCTCGAAGGAACCATGACCGTCATTGTTAAGGAAGACGGTAACGGAGCCCACGGGGTGTGGACTGTTGACTACGAGAAGACTCGCGGTGACTTGGACGACCCACGCTTCATCATCAAAACTTGTGTCAAATTCTTTAAGGTGATGGATGAGAATCTAACAAGTTAAATAAAGTGGAATCCTAATATATCTAAGATTATTGCAGTGTAGCAATAGCTAGTTATCATTTACAATAATTTTCATTTAAGGTGTTTTTTAAACTCATAAAGCTTTCAAGATGGATGATAGTACGTATATCGATTTACATGTTATTACATGGGTTAAATAATCCACGTTTTATGAAATTGGGTAACTGAGATATGTGCCTTAATTATATTATGCAATTTTCCGACTCTCCACCGTTACATACAAAAATCAAAAAAAGAACAGGACAATGCAAACCTATCCAATTCAGTTGTTGTTAAGAAACGAAATAAATTACCAAATAAACTGGAAATACAAAATCTCAGAATTTTAAATCTGCGTGACATAAGAAAAAAAAGGACAACTCTATACAGTCAAGTTTACCAAATGAAAAAAAAAAAAATCTATACAGTAGAATAGATAATTCTCTACTAAGGTTTTCGGACCAAAAAGGTTAATAGTAATACTAGCAAATTAATGGGAAAAATGTCATTTAATACATGAACTTTCAAATTTAGACCAAAAAAACTATGAACTTCATAGTAGACCATTTAATACATCAATTTCTATTGACTAGTCATTTAAAACATCAAATGTCGTTGACCAAGCCAAAATATACATATCGTTAAATGAGATAATTGAGCAACTAACGACCGTTACTTTGCTGTTTAACGGCATGTTGTTTTTGGCTTTATCAACGATAATTTGATGTTTTAAATGGCTACGCAACAAAACTTGATGTATTAAATGGCCTCTCACAAAATTCATGATTTCTTTTTGCTTAAATTTGAAAGTTTATGTATTTAATTACATTTTATCTAACTTGAGTAGTCTAATTTTTATTATTCAACTAATAATGACTAATTGTTTAATGAGTTATTTAAATATCCAAAATAAAATTTCATCATATACTCTTCACAAATTTAAATTTAAAATATAGCAAATATTATGTTTTAAAGATAAATTCACATAAACACCTTATTGAATTGGGGTATATGTCAATAAAAATGTAATTATGTAATTTTATCACATATATATATATTTTTTGTTAATAGACAAATAAAATTTAGCACATGGGTTCTCATAGTATTTTACAAAAGTAAATATTATTTTTAATCATTTATGTTTTCAAAAAACATAAAAGAGTAATACATCAACAAATTTAACAAATCACCTCTCAAATAATAGAGAAGATATATGAATGTATTTTTAATTACATAAATAGTAGATTATACATTTTCTGTTAAATAATATCCACATCATTAATTATATTCATAAAATGTTCTCAAGTTTTAAATATCTTCAACTCAATTGATGTAAATAAATAATATTTTTTTTCAATTATAACCGAAAATATTATTGCAAAGGATATTTGTTGCACATGTACAAATAACAATAAACTGTATAATAGTCAATTTAAGCTTGATTTTACAGTTTAGAGGTATAATGCAAGGATTTTCGAGTAATGTGAACAAAAAAAAAATCAAAATGCATCATCTTTTTTATGTACGCATAATTCGATTAAGAGTCTTTTTGTCTTGCCGAGTACAAAAAATTATTAAATTATATAATTTTGGATTAGTATATGAACTTTCAAATTTAGACCAAAAAAATCATAAACTTTGTGAAAGGCCTTTTAATACATCAAGTTTTATTACGTAGCCGTTTAAAACACCAAATATAGTTAATTAAACCAAAAACAATATGCTGTTAAAAAGCAAAGTAACGATCGTTAGTTGCTCAGTTATCTTATTTAATGATATGTCTATTTTGGTTTGATCAACGATATTTGATGTTTTAAATAACTAGTCAACAGAACGTGATGTATTAAATAGCCTCCCACGAAATTCATGGTTTTTTTGGCCTAATTTTGAAAGTTTATGTATTAAATGACATTTTTCACTAATCCTATTCTGCAACTCCGAAGGGACAATCAAGTTTTTCTTTTTAAATAATGAAATTAATAAATATTTTGTACATATTTTTTCTTCTGAACCACTTCCATTATTTCATTTAAAAACCTATACGTAATTTGGTACACATAATCGCATTCTTCTTCTGGGAAACTGAAAAATAATACTATATCTGAATCAGTTGCGTATGGTTCGAGTTTCTTGCTAAATTTAACAAGTGAAATAAATTTCACACTCTATATTTCCTTCAAGGTATAGGTGTTATAGGTAAATTATTTTGTTTTGAGATACATTTTTAGAAATATATGATCACTAGTAAAATTCTTCTTAAATGACTCTTGCTCTATGAGCTTCATGTAACACAAAACGCGTTTTAGTAAGAAATGAATGTGGTCTGCAAATTTTATATACTCCCATGTACCACATTCGTCTGCAAATCAATGTGGTCTGCAATTCAACTACTGAAGCTTTAGGTTAGTTTTAAAAAGATTCCACAGAGTGAAAAAGTTAGATGGGTGGGGTTAGGTGATTTTATTTAATGTAATTGTCATAAACCTCTGTCTTTCTATATAACCACATTCATTATACTGAGAAGCTTATTATCAAACCCACACATAAGATAGACTTCAAAAACAAGAAAATTAGAGAATGGCACTAAACGAATCTACTCTTGAGTTTGACGTGAAGTCTCAGGCGGAAGACCTGTTTAAAGATTACATGAAAGCATTCAAAGACAATGGTAAAGCTTTAACAGTATTGCATACATCTTATTGATTAATCTGCTAACTATTTTTTCGACTAAACCCTTAATTTCTATGTTTCAACATAAGATGGAAGAAAAGAGAAATTACGATAAATGTGATCAGCTCTGATTTTTTGAGGAAGTACAAGACGTACACGGATGACGGTGATGGCAGCCATGTGAAATGGACCGTCAAGCTCGAGAAGATTTCCGAAGACATCCACGTCGACCCACACATCTCCATCAACACAAACTCAAGAACTGTTGAGTTTTATCGTACTCCGGCAGAGGAATTGTTTAAAGCTTTCATGGAAGCAGTAAAAGATGATGGTAACTCTTCTACCTTACATATATCTCATTGATTCATCATTTCTCTCGATTAAATCCCTGATCACTATGTTTTCACTATAAAAGATGAGGTGGAGATCGAGGCTGAGGATTGGACTAATAGGAAAACCACGGTAAAGTTTTTATCTATCCACTGGTGAAGATATCGGATGAGAGGATCGAAGCAGTGGATTTGGAGAAAAAAAGCATGTTGTACAGCATCATCGGTGGCAAAATGATGGAGTACTACAAAACATTCGAAGGAACCATCACAGTTATTCCTAAGGACGGTGGAAGCCTTCTGAAATGGTATGAGATCGCTGACCCACACGTCATCAAGGACTTTGCTGTCAAGAACTTCAAAGAGATAGACGAATATCTCCTTAAGCAAAGCACTTAAAAGTTGAATCTCTAAGATATATAAGTGTGGGTCTCTATAAAACTTATCTAAGTACAAAGTTTAATAAAATGGATCCTCATGAGTTATCCTTATTTATGATTGTTGAGTTTGGTTTTCGGAGTATATTATATAGAGACAGGTCACGTATTTACAATATATGCCCATGAATATTATTACATCAGTACGTAGTATTTGAACGATACTAGAGAGGTTTATAAATAATAAACCGTATTTTATAAGAAAAATAAGTAAACCGCTTCCTCAACAAAGAAAATAAAAAATAAACCGTATCTTAATGTATATATTAAAGACTTTAATAAGAAAACCATCCATGTCATGTCCCTTGATGGGCTATAACTCAGCGTAGTTAAACCCTAGATGATCTATGTTTCACTCTCTCACCATAAAATTATTCAAAATATGTTAACCATGTTAATTTCTACTTTTACCCGTATATATAGGATCTCCACTGGTGAATATATCGGATGAGAGGATCGAAGCAGTTGATTTGGAGAACAAAAGTATGTTGTACAGAATCATCGGTGTCCAAATGATGGAGTACTACAAAACATTCGAAGGAACCACATCACAGTTATTCCTAAGGACGGTGGAAGCCTTCTGAAATGGTCTGGTGAGTTTGAGAAGACCAGCCATGAGATCGCTGACCCACACGTCATCAAGGACTTTGCTGTCAAGAACTTCAAAGAGATAGACGAATATCTCCTTAAGCAAAGCGCTTAAAAGTTGAATCTTTAAAATATATAAGTGTGGGTCTCTATAAAACTTATGTAAGTAAAAAAGTTAAATAGAAATGGATCCTCATCATGAGTCTCTATAAAATTTACCTAAGTAATGACTTATTAATGTGGTTTGAGTTTGACGGTCGAGCACGAGCAAAGACATTCGGATCGATGGAGACGTCGAGACGAGAGGACTTGTCATCATCTCATGCAATGAGCAACAATATTTATTGCTTTGCTACTTGGACTCGGATGAAGAATCAATTTAGTGGCTCAAGATCCAGTTTATCAATTCAGTATTTGTGTTTTAAATCATGTTTGATTTGTTTTTTTTCTTTTAAAATCTAATATGATTTAGTCCCATGTAGTAGTAGGTACATTCTAACAAATTCATTTTGTAGAAAAAGAGAATTTTTTGGCGAGAGAGATAATAAGTGGGGACAGATATTTCATAAACGAGTCAGAATCATGTATTGTCATTTTGAGTTAAGAGACCGAAAAAAATTCTCGTTTGCAACGGAACAAAAATATTTTGTTGATTCATTTTCTTTGCTGATTTGTTAATAGTATATGACAATAGTTACATAGATAAATCACTTTTTTTGTTGTTATTAAGTTTTTATGAATTAAAAAATATCTCAAATACAACTTAAACAAATTTTGCAAACAAAACAAAATCATTAATTCAGAAAAACAATCCACAATACCATGTTCTAAAGAATAAATTACATTTTTTCCAGTCTCTAGTCAATTAGAAATATTAATTTAAACTAATATATATCATATGCTTTCCAAATATATATTTGGTATTAATCCATATATTTTCGAAAATGGAGAATTCCCTAAAGGGAAGGATTCTTTAATTGATTTTGCAGTATTTTTATTTTAAACCCATTTTTAATTATTTAAATAAACTGTGTATTTCATTTTTAGTTTGTTAATGATCATTTAGTCTTATAAATTGATCATTTGGTTTTCTATTGGAAAGTTGAAAAATAAAACTTTATGATATTTTTTTGGGAAAATTAAAACTTTAAAGGGTTTATTTTTCTGAATTCCCCATTGAAAATGTTCGTTTACAAGCCATCAATGTGGTAGAAAAGAAAAAAAAAAAAACAAAATTGGTCTGCACAATTTATATAATCTCCCATGCATATACGACATAAAATTATTTAATTAATTGTTCATTAGCAGAATCCAATGGTTTTAACCAAAGAAAATAAAGCAGAATGCAAATTGTAATTAGCTTGGCTTTTAAGCTTTTGCTCAAATTTAAAAAGAATCCAGAAGATGGTGACGTTAGGTAAAACCGTAAAAAAGTAATAACTATTGTAAAATTTTCATCAGACTCTTTCTATATATAAATACCTTCATTGAGCAGATTATTATCAAACCCACATAACAAAATATACTAAGAGAAAAAAAAAATAATAATAATAGAGAATGACACTAGGAGGATATATCTCTGTTGAGTTTGATATCAAGTCTCCGGCGTATAGATTCTGTCAAGGTTACATGAAGATAGCGAAAACCACAAGAGACCAATGTAATTATATATTTCCCATTACACATACAAAAACATATGTTAATTCATAATTCAATTAATATTTCTTGATTACAACTCTAATTGCTATATTATATGTTTTCACCAAAGTTTCGACTGAGGAGGTAGAGGTTGATCTACCTTCGGAGAAGAAAAAGGTTCGGCTAAGAATGGAGGGCTTTCAGATCTCGGAGTGGTTCAACACGCTGGTAATACCTGATCTCATCGACAGTGATGATGATGATGAAGACGAGGCCAACTCGCGAGACCCAGATTACTTCACGAAGCTCGAAGGAACCATGACCGTCATTCAGACGGAAGGCTGTGACGGTGGCCGAGCATACTGGACCATACAGTATGAGAAGGTTAGCGAAGACATCAAGGACCCACGTTTCATCGCCGACACTACTACAAGATACTTTCAGGCGATGGATGAGAGAATCTTCTCAAATCCTTAAAATGATCCGAAATAGTCAAACAAAGTATTTATAGTTATATATTGATCATACAGTTTACAATAATTTATGATACTAGTTATCGTTTAATTATGGTTGGCATATAGGAAGTATTTGCTCTTGAAGCTTTCAAGATGCATAATTATCATATCGATCTGCATATTATTGTTGTATCGATCATTTATTAATCCATGTTTTATTATTGGGTAAGTGACATATGTGAATTATGCAACTCATTGTCTAAGTAAGAAACCCGTCTCCACCATTTACAAAATATTACATAAAAGTAAATATGGACAAGGGCAGCTCCTAACCTATCCAATTTGATTGCTTTATTATTTCTGAAGAAACGAATTGGAGTATCAAGAATAAATTGAAATTAAAAAATGTAAAGAGTTAGTTGAATCTCCATGACATAAGAAAAAACAATGCACAATTCTAGACAGTGCAATACACATATACAGTACCTGCAAAGACATTCGTAACCAAGATGTTATTATTAGCAACTCACAAGTAAGAGACTTATCATATATTTCTTCTTATTTATACAAGTTTAATATCCTATCATTTTATCATATGTAATTAAGTTACTCATGATATTACTAAGTAAAGTCTTGAATATATGTTTAAATAATCAAGCACATTATAACTTATACATATGGTACTCAATTTTTTGGTTTACTTTTTTCTCCAAAATGTAATGTATAGTAAGGAAATTAAAGTTGGTTATTTGAAATCGTTGAGGTGACTTGAGCATTTAGTGACATTTATTTGACGACATTTGTAACTTGTAAGTCAAAACTTATTAGTCACTTTCTTTCGCTTGTTGAATAGTTTTAGTTACTTGCTAAAAAATTAAGCAGATAAAATATTCTTCTGCGTAGATATCCATTTTACTTTAACAGACTCGTTTGTCAATTATGAGCAAATACCAGTTAGTGAGTAATAAAGTAATATACTTTAACAGACTTGTTAGTCTATTCAATGAATATACTCGTTAACAGACTCGTTAGTCAGACTCAAGCATTGTACATAATGAATATACTTTATTACATTTATGAACAAATACCAATTAGTGAGTAATAAAGTATAAATAGACTAACGAGTCTGTTACTCACCGCACACTCAAACATTGTCTTTTCTGACTCAAGAACAGCTTGATGAACACAAATTAAGTCTCATATCCATCAAAGCACTCACATTTGTTTAGACTCATACCGTAATTATTTTAGTTACTCTTCAAAAATTTTTGAGAAACCTTTATATTTTTTTTAATTTTGTTTTTAGAAATATTGTTTTGTTATTTTTTTTTCATTAGTCTTTTAAAGATTCGCATGTGAAACTATTGGAAATTTCAAAAACTAAAGAAAAACACTAAAAACCTGATATATATATTTTTTTAAATCTCCATTTTCCTTTTCCAAAAAATATCCCCTTAAAAAAAGTTTCACATGCGATATTAACTTTGTAAAAAAAAAATATAATATTAACTAAATAATTTTTTTTTGACCTCAAAACACCATACTTTATTACGCAAGATCGAATAGGTTAGCCTCATGTGCCAACCACTCCGGAATCTGCGAGCTTACATGGGAAAAGATTGTTCCTCGTATTCAAGCACTCTTAGCGAGACAATCGGCACGGATATTGTTTGTTCTAGAAATGAATGATATCGAAAACAAAAAAACCTCTCTCTTAAACTTAAAAAAATCTCCAGCTCCGTAGCAACAGCTGGCTACTCATCCAGTTCGTCTAGTATCTTGGGAATACTTGAGCAGTCTGTTTCAAAACGCACCTGAGAATAGCCGTTTGAGAGCAACATTTCCATAGCCCAAACCAGTCCATCTAGCTCTGCGTGGAGGGGAGAGAGCTGGCGAACAGTTCCCCTAGTACCGTAAACCTGATGCAGAGCTCCTTTTAACTCAAAACCCAGTCCAGCTGTGCAATCAGAGTCCTTCCAAGATGCATCAAACCGGCATACTAAAGGTTCTCCTTGGTTTTGTGTTTCAACAGACCTTTCCAGATCGACATCCTCAAACTCCTCACGTCCCATCTCCGGAGCTAACTTCCAACTTACTGCTTCTGAAACGGAAATGTTTCGCATATCCAGTGACGAAACCTCCATGTTGTTGAATACCTTCTCGTTCCTTGCCTTCCAAATGTACCATATTAGTCATGGGAAGGACTCCACAAGAGACTCCTCACCACCTAGCTCCTTTGCTCCCCAGAAAAGAAAATCCAAGTTTGTGTACAAAGAAGAACGCAGGAACACGCTCGGAGGTGTCGAAATGTGCGACAAGGCCCAAACCTGGAGAGACGGTGGACATTCAAAAAGAACATGGTTAATCGTTTCCTCCTCTGCACCGCATCTCGGGCATGTTCTATTTGTCCCACAATGACGGTCCACAAGGCGACTGCAAGAGGCGATACAGCCCGCGATCGCCTGCCAAATGAAATGTTTAAGCTTTCTTGGTGCCTTCAGCTTCCACACGTGACCCTTTAACTTAGTTGAGCTTGGCTCCACAATCTCCTGACTCTCGGTGATCGCTTCAGAGGCGACTAAGTACCCGACTTCACCGTTTATTGACCCGTTCTCGAATGAACCTAGACATAATCATCCAACATGAAGGTCTTGCTTGGCTTTAAACCTAGAATCAAAGAGATATCTTGAGGATCCACTAGCTCATTAAGTTTGTCTTGTTTCTACTCCTTAGTCTCGAAGTCAATGAGATGATTGACATAGAGGTTTGGGTCTCTAAGTCCAACGTTATCCTTTGCCAGCCTAGGCAGACCGCGGGGATCCAGTTGTCTGTCCATACTCTTGTACTGAAACCTGATCTGACGTTCTTTCGAAGTCCTTTTTGAAGCAGCGGTTTTGGTGCCATAATACTGCACCATCCAAACGATGGAGAATTTTCCCTCACCACATCTATCGGATTCGAGTACCGGAAGTACCGTCCTTTGAGGACCCAGCATAAGAGAGAGTTCAGATATCTGAGCAGACGCCAGAGTTGTTTTGCTAGTAAGGCCAGGTTGAACTCTTTTAGGTCCCTAAATCCCAGACCGCCATTCTCCACCGGAACACATATTTTATCCCATGCAATCCAATGTATTCCACGGTTATTGTTCTTGGTACTCCACCAGAATTTTGATATCGCTCCTCTAAGCTTACCAATAACATTTTGGGGCAACAGGAAACATGACATAACGTAGGTCGGAATCGCTTGCGCAAAATTTTTAAAAGAACCTCTTTCCCGCCTTACGAGAGAAGCTTTGCGGACTAGGCATTGGTTTTTGAGTTTAGCCTATCTTGAACGAAGGAGAACACTTGTTGTTTCGAACCACATATTGTCTCTGATAAGCCCAAGTACATTCCCATACCTCCCTCCTTCGTAATACCGATGGTTGCCTTTAATATTGATTTTGTTTCTGCTGGAACTCTATTGCCAAACAGGATTGCCGACTTTTCTCGGTTTAGTTGTTGTCCCGATGCTAGACCATAACTATTTATAATATTTAGAAGCTCAGCACATTGCTGGAACTCCACCTTACAGAAGAAAAGGCTATCATCTGCGAACAGTAGGTGTGATACCGCTGGACTTCCTTGCGCAATTTTGAGTCTTGTAATCCGACCTTCTTCTTCAGCCCCCTTAAGTTGGGCAATTAGTGCTTCTGTGCAAATGATAAACAGGAAGGGGGAGGGAGGATCTCCCTGCCGTAGTCCCCTAGACGGAACAATATTATCTTTTGCCTCCCGTTAAGAAGGATTTTATAGGAAACAGAGGTGATACAGCTCATAATCCATCCTATCCATTTACTATCTAAACTGAGCTTTTTCATTACTTCCTCAAGGAACGACCATTCCACCCGATCATAGGCTTTACTCATGTCTGTCTTGATCGCTACAAATTTTGAGCGACATATCGGATTAGTCCTCAATGCATGGAAGTTTTCTTGCGCTAGCAGAATATTGTCTGTAATTAACCGCCTAGCCACAAAGGCCGATTGTGTCTCTGAGATGACCTTCGGGAGAATTTGCCGCAGCCGGTTGCTGAGGACCTTTGCTATAATCTTATAACTTACACTACACAGACTTATCGGCCTGAATTCCGTCATTGCTCTCGGTCTCTCATTTTTCGGGATAAGGTAGATCTTCGTTTGGTTGAGCCGTGGATCAAAAGTGCCTGTCACAAAAAACTCCCTTACCATGGCTATGACATCCTTTCCCACCACATGCCAGAACTTCTGATAGAAGAGGCTTGTCATACCATCAGGACCGGGGGCCTTGTCTAGATTTATCCCATATAAAACTTTTTTTAATCTCTCCATCTGATGGCCCACGTGTAAGCGAAGTATTTTCTCCGGAGAGATTTTCTCCGTAACATACTGGAGGACATCCTAAACGCCGCTTGTACTCGAGGCTGAGAAGAGCTTCTCGAAGAAATTAGCCACTACTTTCTCTATGTCCGCTTCTGATTCCGCGAGTCCTCCCTCCCCGTTCTCAATGCTAGTGATCCGGTTCCAAGCTCGTCTTTGTTTTGTAGTCGCATGGAATTATTTGGTGTTTCTATCCCCCTCACGCATCCACGTCGCTCTACTCTTTTGTCTCCAGTAGGTCTCCTCATCCCTAAAGGCTGCACATAATTGCCATTTTAACTGCAACTCCTCTTCTGCTGAGACTGAATCAAGACCTTGCGCTTCATCAATTTTATTCTTGAGTTCTTCAATCTTTTTTTCAGAATTTGATGGGTTGCTTTTCTTCCAGCGGGAAATAGCTTTTCGACAATCCACAATTTGGAATGGAAATCCAAAGGGCTCAAAAGGGATTCCTCTTTCCAGCTTTCTTCGATTAGCTGTCGGAAACCTTTTTTCCAAAGACATCTTTTATCAAACTTAAAACTTCTTTGGATTCGATAGTTCCTAGATTTTATTCTGGCCAGCACCGACCGATTGTCTAAACCCCATAGTTTTAAGTACTCCACATCAGTGTGAGAAAATAAATGGTGCCAATCTTCATTTCCAACAGCCCTGTCCAGGCGACATTGGACACGCCCTCTGCGTATCTTGCCAGCCCACGAGAGACAGTTGCCTTTATATGGGAAGTCTAGCATACCACAGTTTGCCAGCATGGTGCGGAAAAGGATGAAAGTAGACTCCGCTCTACGTCGGCCTCCCCGTTTTTCATGATTACCCGTAATCTCGTTGAAATCCCCGATCATAAAACATGCTCCAGCTCTATCAACGCCCATCCTTTTTAACCGCTCCCAAACATTTTCACGACATGCAATAACCGATTCCCCATAGACAAAAGTCATAAACACCTTGTGTCCCTAGATGGATGTCTCAATATCAATCATGCGATTATCTGAATACAAAATGTTCACAGCAGGAGAATCCATATAAAGTAAAGCCAGACCACCGCTTCGACCCGAGGGTTCCACGGTGAACAAATTATCATAACCAAAAGAAACTTGAATGTCTTGCATAAAAGAAAAATTATTTTTTGTTTCTGAAAGGAAAAGAAAAGAAGGAAAAATCATCTCCTGAGCTCCCGAATGTGCTCCCTTGTCAGGTAAGCGCCCGCTCCCTGAAAGTTCCAAGCTATTGCACTCATCTATCCGTACTGGGTGGTTTCTAGGACACCACCAAACCTGAAACAGAAGACTTCTTGTTAATTGCAGAAGGGAACACCTCACGGCGAGGGACAGAACGAGCTTTTGGCCGACTATTTGAGACTACTTTCTTTGGTGATGATCTACCTCGAAGAGCATTGGTCTTTCTTGATGCAATCCCCATTATCTCCGGACCTCGTGGTGATCTTCTCCTGCCCAGTTTAGTCTATTTAATCAGATTCTTCTCCAATATAGCACCCCGTCCAGGATAAGATGCCTTCGTTGACTGCGGTTTGGAGCTACCTTTCGCTTTCACCTTAGACTGTTCTTGAAAAGAATCAAGAAATCCTTTGTGTTTTCTTAACCGGTGAAAGCTGGGAGATCGCGTGAATCTGTTCAGCTCCAATCTCCAATTGAGGATCCACCAGATTTCCATCTTTTAAGAGCCCCATCTCTTGGAGATAAACATCAACAGCCATAGGCTCATCTTGCTGGAGATCATCTTCTAGGAGGTCATCATTATCAATCATCTCCGCATCCATCTCGGGGGTCTCAGTATCTGGAATATGTTCTACCACAGTCCTCACAATACCATTTATGGGATTAACCCCTTTTTTACTTCGATGGTCGGGCGAAGCTCTGTTGATTTGAGTAGGTGTGGCATCACGAATCGGCGGTGGCGGAGGGAGTGGGACAACCCTATCTACGGGGCCAGTGCTGTTGTCTAGAGCGTTCCTCGTCAATTTATTCCTGACATTCACGTCCATTTGGATTTGCTCCTTTGGTTTATATTTCACTGTATACTCCGCCCGCGTGCTCTTACAGGAACGATCCTTGTATCCATACCCATAACCTGGCGCCCTATGCTTTGTTCGGGGTCGAGATCTATAATACCCCTCCTTATTCAGCTCTGATATGGTCTGCTAAGAGTCCGAAGCTTCTACTTAATCCTTTTGATGTCATCTGATCTCCTTCCCATCCCGCCCAAACATGGCTAAGCTCCCACTGATTGGTCGCTTATGCAGGTTGGAAATAGAAGCTAGAGAATCTTCGGTTCTGGAGGAAGCCTGCTCTTTCTCGCCCTCTCCATACGGATGATACCTCTCCCGATATTTCTCAGATCTTGGGTCTTCCAGCCGTTGCCAAATGCTCCTGTTTGTACTATCCTTCGTCTGTCGAAAGTCTTCCCATTCAACACTCCGATTCTGGAGGCGCCTAATCAGAGAAACACTATCCCCTTCTTTCCTTCTGAATCCCTCCTTACCACGGTTTATCCCTTTGAAATCTCCACCCCTTTGTTGACCATACAGGCTCTTGAATGCCTCTGTTGTTGCATACTCTTCAGCATGTTTTCTTCTGTTCCTTTCTCTGTCAGCCTCTATTAACTCGGGACAAATCCTCTCCTCATGAGAAATCCTCTTACATGTAAAGCAGTACCGGAACAGACCCTCGTAAGAAAGGGAGACCTTCACCACATCGCCATTATCAAAACCTGCTTTGCGCTCAAATTGTAGAGGTAGGTCCCCATTCAGAGAAACTCTAACTCTTTCACCAGCAACATCAACCGAGCTAAATGTGCCTAGGGCTTCACCGATACTTTGATAGGCAGCGGGTTTCCTGTAATGTTTGGGAATGCCTGAAATTTTCACCCCGAAAACCATTGAGTTTGTTAAATCCTCCCTGACATTTGATTCCCATCTTTCGAGAGAGAAACTCCATTGATTGAAGTGGCACGGTCTCCTTGCCAACACTTTCTCGAAGTCGGCACCGTCCTCAAAGTCAAACTGAAATCTCCCATTGACTAGGTTTGTTCCTTGAACTCTGCCCTCAACATCCCAAATCCTAGCCTTTGGCATAAAGGCAATAAGCGCATCAATACTATTGCTTCCAGTGTGGAACATTTTACCCACAAGTGAGTTCTGAAACTATGCAATCAGGTCTGAGTTGTCGAAAGGGGGGATCCGAGTGATATCCTCATCACCTTCCCCACTCCGACTCGGTCCCGCAGCGGACTCCAATCGTCGGGAACACAACTCCGCATCTTGGACCCAACTTGAATGGCCAGATCTGGAGACAATGGGTCCACTATTAACCGCTTTCTCCTTATACCGAGAGTTATCAAACCTTCTCGACTCATGATTTCGCAGGTCTCGATCTCGATTCATACTCAGAACACTCTCAAACTATGAGGAAAAACCAGGATTCTTATTGTACACCAATGTAAAACGTTAATAACCAAAAACAAAACTAAAAGAAAACTCCAAAGCAAATCCAAAAAAAAAAAAACACTCGAGAGTCGAGGAAACAGCTTCAGACTTCATAGATTTAAGGAGACAAGGAAGTTGGCGCTGCTATCGCCAGAGTGCTCTCCATTAGGGTTTTTTGCCTCTTTTTGATTGTTTTAACAAATCTTTCAATGTAATATTAACTAAATATTTGGGTGAATTAATTAAGCTGATTGTATATATATATATAGCTGTCACATGTCTGTTAAGCTTATGGTTAAATTTTATAAAAATCGATATGGTGAAAATGTTATATGGTGGGGTTAGGTAAAAATAATTAGTGTAATTTTCAGAATTTTTTTTCTATATATAAACACCTTCATTGAGAAGATTCTTATCAAATCCACACAACATATACCCCATAAGAAAACAAAAACAAAGAAGAGCGAGACAGAGAGAATGACACTAAATGGATATTTGTGTACTGATTTTTACATAAAGTCTCCCTAAAGGCAATGGTAACGATCTTCTTCATTACTTATACGTACACATCTCATCGTTAGACAGTCATAACCATTTACAAAGAGAATTTAGCCAAATCTGCCATGAACAGTGACAAACTTTCTCAGCAATGCCACTTCCAAAAACTTTTTCTTCCGCTTGCCACATATGTGTTCTAAAAATACTCTTATGCCCTTCTTTTTTCTTACTTGAAAATAAAGCATTTTAATATATTTTTTTAGGAAGATGACATAAAAATAAGTTTATTGCTTCATTGGTAAATACATGTTCGAACGACTCTCTCTCTTCTTCTAAACAACTCTCTCTCTCTGTGTCTCCTTTGTTTTGTGTTTTCTGTCCATTTAAACAAAACACTTTGTTACACTCTGCAGGAAAACCGATCTGGAAATGGTGTGCTTATGCAGGACTCTCTATCTTCTCATAAACGGCTCTCTCTCTTCTCATTGGGAATGGTGTGCCTCCTATCGTTGACAGCCAGATCCAAAAGTCAAGGTTTATCTATCAATATTATGTCCTTCCTTTTGGTGGGAGGATCATATCTGTTTGGTCCATTACTAACATTAACCCAACTACTCCCCATTACAGGTTTGATATAGACTCATGTTCTAGAAATATTGTGTCTTCGATGGACCAGATCCAACAGCCAACGTATATGTCTATCAACATTGTCCACCATAACTATGTCATTCATTCGTTTGAGTGGGTCATATCCGGTTAGCCCATCTGTATCGAAAACTAATAAATCTTCCTATTGCAGGTCTCATGACGACGCATGTCCATCTGCAAAATGTTGATCCTTTGGTGGACCAGAATCAACATTCATGATATATGTCCATCAGTAGTATGTCCATCAGTAGTATGTCCTTCTGGTGTTTGTCTATCTAAATGTACTGTTTTTTCGAAAACTACCATTGTTCAACTTTCTCTTGTATTTCAATACTCCGATAGACAACCCTATATAATTGTCAACAATTCCACATCGGCTAACCCGAAAACCCCCATGTTATGCACTATTTTTTTCCAATAGACCAACTACTGACTTTATCCACAGTTAATCATTGTCAAACTACTCAATTCAAAATCTTTCCAATAGACAACTTACACACATTTTGACAACTCAGTAATATTGTCCTCCACATTTTTGATAGACAACAATAAATTAGTCCCCTGATAGACTAAAATCAAGTAGTTCCTCAAGCAAAGTAATGTGGTTCCTCAATCAGTTTATTGCTTTCCTCTAGTTTGACGCCCAACATCTCAGCTATCTTTGCTTTCACCTCTAGAAACGTAGTCTCTCTGTTGATAGAGAAATTTTTTGCCATTTGTCCATGATGGACAGAAAATTTCTACACTCAATATATGGACATGTCCATTCACCTATTAATATACACACTCTTTCATTCATTAAAGCAAGTCCCATCATCATTTACAACGCTCATTTGAATTTGCCCATCTTCTCTTTTCTCCCTTTTTAATAAAGGGGTAGTTTAGTCATTTTTCTATCTCTCAAAATAAAAACTGGCATTAGGGAGAAAGTAACCATGAAACTGGCATTTTTAAGAATTTTTTTTTTAAATGGTATTCTCAACCAAATTCTCATTTACAAATTCTTTTGGACCAAGATAGTCACATATAGATTTACCTTATACAGTGTTTTGCGGACCAAAAGGTTTCTAGCAAATCAGACATACTCTTTTCAGTAGCTACTTTAATTCAAAAATATATTAATTGTATTATTTAAATAAAATATCCAGATATATTAAAAATTAAATTTGTCCAAACCATTATAACTTCATCGCATTCACATTCTTTTATCTGCATATGACTCACATTTTCTTTAAGATGTATTTTGTAAAAATCAGTAACATATAATACTAAATACTTGCTTGATTGGAAATAATTGGTATTGATACATTAGGTAGATGATTTTTTTTCCACAATGTGCTAAATTGGTAATTAACTAAGTGGGTGAAACCAAATATTTAGAAAAAACCCATGAGATATTAAAGTTGGGTTGGGTGGTGGGTTTAGGTAAATATAAAATCTGTAATTTTCACTATATAAACACCTTCATGCATCAAAAGATTATTACTTCCTCTGTCCTAAAATATTATATTTTAGGCTTTTTTTGTTTGTTTCAATTATTAGTTTTTTCTCATGTTTCTATCCATAATTTTCTTTCAATTTAATAGTTTATGAATTTTTAAATTCTGCAATATTTTTTTCTATTAATTGAACTTTAATAAATGATAAAACATTTATTACAGTATTTGTCAACTTTTGTGCTTTTAGCCAAAAAAAATGAAAAAAAAAATGGGACAGAGGATATAAAAATAAAATAAAAAATAAAAAAAAAAATCAAACCCACCCAACATCGATATACTTAAAAGAAAAAGAAAAAGTAAAATCACTAATTAGAGAAGATGGCACTGAAAGGAACTTTTTCCGTTAATTTTGACGTAAAGTCTCCAGCATCCATCTTCTTTCAAGCCGACTGACTGTCCCAAAACATCCTCATTGGTGCAGGATGAAGAACACCAACGAAGCCAGTAATTGCTTGAGCCATCTCAACTACTTCAAAGTAAAAGCCATCGAACGATATTTCGCCTCAGCGGAGGATTGAGAAACCACATCCTGTTTCTTGGTTTTCCACGAGATAGGAGAAGACCTAAGCAAGACAATATAAACACTAAGTGAACGACGTGTTTCGGAACAACCATTCCGATCCGCATCACAATAGGCAGTTAGGCGTATATCAGAATCAGCGTGGAGAAGAATACCCTGTCCTGGAGAACCCTTGAGGTAATGAACAGCTCGCAACGCAGCCTCCCAATGAGACTGACGAGGAGTCTGCATACACTGAGCCAAAATGTGTACCGTATAGCACAGTTCTGGTCGACTGAAGATGAGATAAATCAGTCGACCAACCAAACGATGATAAGCAGCAGGATTATCAATGAATGGACTAGTATCACGAAGGAGTTTGTGATTGAGTTCCATGGGAGTAGAAGCAGGCTTGGACCCAAGCATGCCAGTTTCAGCTATGATGTCCAAAGCATACTTCCGTTGAGAAATAAATATACCTTCATTGTTGCGGGCAACCTCGATGCCAAGGAAGTACTTGAGTTTCCCCAAGTCTTTCATATGAAAGCATTGACCGAGATAATTCTTAAAACGCTACATAGTAGAGAGATCATTACTAGCAATGACGAAATCATCAACATAAACCAAGATATGAAGAACGGTCTCCCCGGTGATAAAAGAGAAATGTGAATAATCGACTTTGCTCTGTTTGAAACCATACTTCTTCAAAGCAGTACTCATCTTAGCAAACCAGCAGTGAGGAGCCTGTTTAAGCCCATAGATCGATTTCTGCAAATGGCAAACCTTAGTAGGATCAGAACTTTCAAAGCCAGGAGGAAACTTCATATAAACTTCATTATGTAAGTCACCATGTAAAAACGCATTGTGAACATCCATTTGGTGTATTTCCCACTTCTTGGCAGCAGCAATCTCAAGAAGCATTCGGACTGTAGTAGGCTTGGCGACTGGGGCAAACGTAACAGTGTAGTCCAGGCCTTCGCGCTGACGGTTCCCTAGAGCAACTAAGCGAGATTTGTAGCGAGCCACCTTCGCATTTGAATGATACTTGATTTTATAAACCCATTTGCTACCTATCGCTCGTTTGCCAGGAGGAAGTGTAGTTTCATCCCAAGTGTGTTGTGACACAAGCGCAGAGTACTCATCAGTCATAGAATCATTCCAAACATCATCCTGAGCAGCTTCGGTAAAACAAGTAGGTTCAACTGCTGAAGTGATAGCTGCTACAAAGGCCCTATTGTAAGGAGTATTACCTGGAACCGAAGTAGGAGGACCAAGAGTAGCAGATGAAGGAGCGAGAGGGGGGGGGGGAAGCAAGAAGATGCGAGCTCTTGACGACAAAGTCTTTGAGTAACACAGAAGGCTTTTTCACGCGATGTCTGCGTCCTAGTAACTCTGGAAGACTGGGAGAAGATACAACAGGTTCTGGCGTAGGTAAGTCGTCGATAGGAGGAGACGGTGGAGTGTCAGACGATGCAGACACCAAAGACGGTGTATTAGGAGATGGTGGTGTAGTAGGAGAGGTAGGTGTATTTGGAGGGGAAACATTATCCGAGATTGCAGTCGGAGTTGTGAGAACAGAGAATATGCTTCTCCTTCCGAAGTGATTTTAATTGTGGAGGAGCTTGTCGCCGTAAACAGTTCCGAACTAAAATAATAAGAGTTTTAGAATTTGAATTTGTATTGCCTTTTTCTGGAAAAAAATCTCGGGGTCCTTTACAAATGACCTCCCCCTTACATATTTATACCGACCCATTTACTACTCAATTAATACGGAATTAATAGTGCGCGATCCGCGCAGCCTAATTAACCCTCTTAAATGCGGGAATCTTTGACCGGGCCCGAGCTGCGAGCTGTCGAGCACGGAACGTCTCCGTGCTCCCTTCCTTTCTCCGGGCCTGATGGGCCGATCAATAACACCTCCTCGGCCCATTAGGCAAGCCTGACTTAGGCCCTCTTGCCTATTGCCCGAGATGGTAGATCGTGGGTACAACA
>NC_025701.1:11745325-11770449 GCF_000633955.1 Camelina sativa | reverse complement strand
CTCTTCGAACTTCGAAGAGATGAATTGTGGGCCATTGTCCGTGATGATTTCACACGGGACGCCGTAGCGGTAGATTATGCTCTTAAGCACGAACTGTTCCACTTCGTCGCTTGTTACTTTCGCATAGGCTGCCGCTTCTACCCACTTGGAGAAATAGTCGGTAAGAGCGAGCACATACTGGACTCCTCCTGGTCCTCGATGTAGCGGACCGATGATATCCATAGACCACCTCATGAAAGGGTAAGGTGCGGACACCGAGGACAGGAGTTCAGTAGGTTGATGGATTGATGGGGCGTGCTTCTAACACTTCTCGCAAGCTCGAGAATACTTTTCGCAGTCCGTGACCATGGTAGGCCAGAAGTAACCTTGCCGTTTGATTTTGAAAGCCAGAGTCCGACCGCCGGAATGATTCCCATTGGGTCCGTCGTGAACAGCTCGCATTAGCATCGCGGGCTCTCTACCGGCCACGCAAGTCAGATAAGGACCTGCTACACTTCGGCGTAGAAGTNCAACCTATAAGTAAAGCTGGGTACGAAGTGATTACTTCGGTTTAGATAGGAATTTTGCGAAACTGAGCTTTGACTTTAAGTAAAGCGGAGGACGAAGTGAGGACTTCGGTTTAAATTTTTCGCAAAACTTAGCTTTAAAGTAAAGCTGAATACGAAGTGAGAACTTTAGATTTAAGAAAAAAAAAGTTTAAGAAAACTTTAGATTTTATTAATATGGATAGCTGGACCCGAAGTGGGCTGCCTACGTACCCTTATCGGGATCAAGCCAAATCGTAGTTCGATATCAAGACATTAACTGTAGAAAAGTTTAAGGTGCAGAGAATTCCACGACCTCGGGACTGGTTTTCCCTCTGAATCCTCGAGCTGATAAACTCCATTTCGGACTTCGCGAGTAATTCTGTATGGTCCTTCCCAATTGATTCCCAGCTTTCCTGCATTGAGCTCCTCGGTATTCTCATGGACTTTCTGCAGGACGAGGTCGCCCACTGCCAAGGGTCTGCCTCGGATTTTGGAGTTATAGTACCGAGCCACCGTGTTCTGGTAATTCTGGATCCGGACTAACGCCTGGTCCCGACGCTCGTTGATTGTATCAAGAGTATCCTGTAGGAACTCCTCATTTTCCTCTGCTCGGAGTGGGTTCAGCGAGGTACGGACTCCGGGGACTTCTATGTCAACTGGGACTACGGCATCAACTCCGTAAACCAGGGAGAAAGGTGTCTCATTAGTGGCCCGCCGAGGTGTTGTTCGGATCGCCCAGAGGACACCCTGAAGTTCGTCCGGCCAGCGCCCCTTTCGAGCATCGAGCCGTTTCTTCAAGTTGGCAAGTATGACCTTATTCATTGCCTCGGCTTGCCCGTTACCTTGCGGGTAACGAGGAGTTGACTTGTTGAGTCGGATTTTCCACTTCGCGCAGAACTCTTCGAACTTCGAAGAGATGAATTGTGGGCCATTGTCCGTGATGATTTCACACGGGACGCCGTAGCGGTAGATTATGCTCTTAAGCACGAACTGTTCCACTTCGTCGCTTGTTACTTTCGCATAGGCTGCCGCTTCTACCCACTTGGAGAAATAGTCGGTAAGAGCGAGCACATACTGGACTCCTCCTGGTCCTCGATGTAGCGGACCGATGATATCCATAGACCACCTCATGAAAGGGTAAGGTGCGGACACCGAGGACAGGAGTTCGGTAGGTTGATGGATTGATGGGGCGTGCTTCTGACACTTCTCGCAAGCTCGAGAATACTTTTCGCAGTCCGTGACCATGGTAGGCCAGAAGTAACCTTGCCGTTTGATTTTGAAAGCCAGAGTCCGACCGCCGGAATGATTCCCATTGGGTCCGTCGTGAACAGCTCGCATTAGCATCGCGGGCTCTCTACCGGCCACGCAAGTCAGATAAGGACCTGCTACACTTCGGCGTAGAAGTATTCCGTTGTGAATGCAGTACCGCGCACTTGTGACCTTGAGTTTCCTAGCTGCCCACTTGTCGGCTGGGAGTTCCCCTTTTTCAAGGTAAGCCCAGATCGGGCTCCGCCAGTCATCTGCCCCCCAGCTGTTAGAATTCGTGCTGCTCGAGGTGGCATGTGGGATAACGGCTTGATTGTCAGCTGGTGAGCCCGATGATTCCGGAGCTGAATTTTCGTCGAGCTCGGCGAGAGGTGGGTGAACTTCCATTGGGGTAAGCAAGACAAGGTCCAGATCTTCCGAGGTTCGAGAGTCCGCAGCCGTCTTACGAGCTGCTTCCTCAGCGGCCAGCTGTTTTTTCATTGCGCGGGTCACGACGTGTGTGCCCTCCAGCCGGATGCTTGGAAACTGGATGACTTCGACGGGGATGATCCTTGTTGTCGCAGGATCCGAAGTGGAGGCCAAAGATGCTAAAGCATCCGCAGCAGAGTTCTCACTTCGTGGGATCTTAGTGATTTCGAACTCCTCGAACTTGGCGACTAACTCCCGAGCTGTGGACAAATAAGCCTCCATGCGGCCATCCTTTGTTTCGTACTCCCCCAAAAACTGGTTGGTGACCAGCTGCGAATCGCAAAAAGCTCGAAGTTTTCGGACACCAATCCCCACTGCGAGGCGTAAGCCGGCGAGGAAAGATTCGTACTCAGCTTCGTTGTTGGATGCACTGAAAGCCAAGCGAAATGATTGCTCGATCACTTCGCCTGTAGGAGAAGTGAGGCGGACCCCAATTCCTGCCCCCGATTTGGAAGAAGCTCCATCAACATACAGCGTCCATGGAATTTCGACAGTGTCGCTAGCCGAGGAGGCTAGTGGGAGTTCGATCAAGAAATCGGCCAGCACTTGTGACTTCGCACAAGTTCGAGTCCGGAACTCGATGTCATATTCGCTCAACTCAACAGACCATTTAGCCAGCCGCCCGGATTGGCTCGGACTATGTAATACCGTCCGAAGTGGCTGCGTCGTCAGGATTATGATCGTATGGGACTGGAAGTAAGGCCGCAGTTTCCTTGCCGAAGTGACTACTGCTAGGGCCAATTTTTCCATCATTGGATACCTCGACTCCGCTCCGGTGAATGACTTGCTGATATAGAAAATTGGTCGCTGCTCCCCCCTTTCTTCGCGAACCAAAACTCCACTGACCGCACTATCCGATACAGCTACGTAAAGAAAGAGTGGCTCTCCGAACTCAGGCTTCGCCAAGACCGGCGGTTCAGATAGATAAGCTTTGAGTTGGGCGAATGCTTCCTCACACTTCGCATCCCACAAGAAAGTTTTTCCCCCTTTTCGTAACAGCTGGTAGAAAGGGAGGCATTTGTCCGTAGATCGAGAGATGAAGCGGTTGAGAGCTGCGATCCGTCCGTTAAGGCGCTGCACTTCGCGCAAGGTCCTAGGAGAACTCATAGACAGGAAAGCATTAATTTGCCTCGGGTTCGCTTCAATTCCTCTTTCTGTGACGATATACCCCAGAAATTCTCCTGATGGAACTGCGAAGGTGCACTTCGTGGGGTTGAGCTTCATCCCGAACTGATCCAGGACGTCGAAGCAGACTTTCAGATCGGCGAGATGCGAACTGGCTTCCATCGATTTCACCAGCATGTCATCGATGTAAACTTCCATGGTTTTTCCGAGTTGATGCTCGAACATTCGGTTCACCAGTCTTTGGTAGGTTGCTCCCGCATTTTTTAGCCCAAAAGGCATCACCTTGTAGCAATAGATCCCGCGGTCCGTAATGAATGCAGTCTTCTCCTGGTCGTCCGGGTTCATTAGGATTTGGTTGTAGCCAGAGAATGCGTCCATGAAGGACATCAGCTCGTGACCCGAAGTGGACTCAACTAACCGGTCGATATGCGGAAGTGGAAAGCTGTCTTTGGGGCACGCCTTATTCAGGTCGGTGAAATCAACGCAGACTCGCGACTTTCCGTTCTTCTTTTTGACAACGACTGTATTTGCGAGCCACTCAGGGTATTTTACTTCGCGTATCTGTCCCGCCTTCAGCAAACGTTCAACCTCTTTGTTAACGATTTCAGCTCGCTCAGGACCCAGCTTCCTTCGCTTCTGCTTTACAGGTCGGAACGTAGGGTCCACATTCAGCTCGTGGGAAATAACTTCTGGACTGATGCCGGGCATCTCGTCTACAGACCACGCGAAGGTGGCCATTCTTTCTTTCAGGAAGGTTATCAGGGCGGCACGGAGCTCGCTATCCAATCCCACTCCGATCTTGATTTCTTGATCCGGGAACTTGCCATTGATGAAAATGGACTCAGTGAGGTCACCTTTTAGCTGCTTCCGAACTGGATTTTTCGGGACCTCGAGCTGTGGTTGCTATTGGATCAGGAGTTTGTGACTTGCGAGGTAACAGCTCCTGGCCGTCCTTTGGCTTCCCAGAACCTCCCGGACTCCTTGTGGGGTCGGAAATTTGACGCACTGATGGTACGTCGAGGCCACCGCCTTCATCTGATAGAGCCAGGGAGTTCCCAAAATAACATTATAGGCCGCAGGTCGGTCGAAGACCGTGAACTCCACCATTTTAACCACTCCTTGAGTGGACACTGGTAATGTGATCGTGCCCAAAGACATCGACGTCTCGCTAGTGAACGAGACCAGGGGTGAGGGCGGTCCTGCGATGTGCTCTTTCCCGATACCCATTCTGGTGAGCGTCTCAAGGAAAATCAAGTCTACCGAACTCCCAGTATCAATTAGGATTCGGCAGACTTCGTGGTTCGCTACATCAAGCGAGATGACGAGCGCGTCATCGTGCGGAGTGTCCAACCCCTCAGTTTCCTTCTCGGAGAAAGAAATTTCAGGTAGATCACTGGCTATCAACTTAGCTCGCTTCGGCTGGGGGCTAGTGAGCTTCCGCTGATGGTCTTTGATCGCAGTGATGGAGTTCCGAAACAGACGCGATCCTCCCATTATCACATCGATTCTTTTCTTGGGAGCTTCACTTCCATCAGACTGCTTTGGTTTCTTTGAAGGTGGAGCGTCATCGTCCATTTCGGGAATCGCTTTTTGCTCCAATTCTTCAATTGTGACATTCGGCATTTCTCCCGCCACATACTTCTCTGCGAGGAGATGCATCAGCTTCTTACAGTCACGAGTAGAATGACTGTTGGTTTTATGGAGCTCGCAGTACGTGTCCTCATCTCGGACCCACTTGTTACTCGGGAGTACGCCGCTCTTGGAGCGCGGTGAAAATGGTGGTTTGGACGGTGAATTCTTTGGAGAATTCTTCTGGGGAGATTGGGTGACTGCGAAAGTGCTCGGCCCGGACTTCGGAGTCGTAGGCGGAGTCTTTTTGGCAGGTGCTTCGAAGCGCGGTTTCCCTGCAGACGGGGCGTTTTGTTTTTGCGCAGCGGCGAGTTTGTCTTCTTCTGCGACTATCCAGTTCGAAGCCCGGTGTAGTGCGTCCTGAATAGTTGGGAAACGATTCACGGACAACTCTTCGCGGAAGCGAGATTCGTGCCACAGGCCGTTCTTAAGCGCGGCCAGGGCTGTGGAGTCCGAAAGTCCGGGAATTTTGACCTGGATCTCCTTGAACTTTGTTATGTAAGACCGAAGGGACTCTCCAGCCTTTTGGCTTAAGTTCCAAAGCTGAGCATCCGTCACCGCAGTTTCGATTAGGCTAGAATACTGCTTGACGAACGAGGTCGACAGCTCGTTAAAGTTTGTTATGGAGCCAGCTGCTAAGGATGCGAACCAAAGCAGTACCGGTCCACTAAATGTTTCTGCGAACAGCTTGCAGTACCCAGCGTCTGCTTCATGGGGCTCGAGGTCCACCCGGCTAGCTGTCAGCAAGAAAGTCTTGAGGTGATTGGTCGGATCTCCTTTTCCTTCGTAGCTCGAGAACTTAATTTTGCCAGTGTCCTTGATGCGGACTCGGGCTATTTGGTCGGAAAAAGGAGTTCGCCTCGACTCCTCGATCACTCGGAATATATCCGGAGCTGAGGTGGTTGCACTATGCATCACAGACCGCATGTCCCGAATTTCGCTCTGCATGCGGAAGATCTCGGGATTGACAGTATATCCCGCAGCCGAAGTGTTTCCATCTACGGGGAGAGGAAGACGGACTGGGACCTCGGAAGATCGGACGACGCCAGGCTGAACCGGTGTGCGAACATCGCCGGCCAGCGGTAGCGCTGTTTGTGTGTTGGTTTGAGGTGGGAACGAATCTCCCGGAGTGACATTTGTTGCTGCTACTTGCGAGGTGGAAGGTGGTGTCACACCGGAGAAATCCAAAGCGCGTCGACGCGGGTTTTGGTCGGAGGACAGGAGGTCGACCCGGTCGGCGTAGGCGCGGTGGGAGGCCGAGAGATCGGCTACGGACGTCGTGACTTCCTCCAAACGAGTGGAAATCTGCCCCTCCAAATTGTCGAAACGTTCAGTAAGAGCGGCGGAGGCGGCTTGCTGACGGTCGGACTTCTCGGACAAGTCCTGCAGGAGCTTCTGGATCACCTCCAAGGATGCCTGATCGGGAGAGCTGGCTGCCATAGCGGTGGTTGTGTGGAATGAACTTGCGTATGAAGTCGGAACTGGTGAGAGTCAGGCGATAACTCCCCTCCTTCTAGCGCCAAATGTGAGAACAGAGAATATGCTTCTCCTTCCGAAGTGATTTTAATTGTGGAGGAGCTTGTCGCCGTAAACAGTTCCGAACTAAAATAATAAGAGTTTTAGAATTTGAATTTGTATTGCCTTTTTCTGGAAAAAAATCTCGGGATCCTTTACAAATGACCTCCCCCTTACATATTTATACCGACCCATTTACTACTCAATTAATACGGAATTAATAGTGCGCGATCCGCGCAGCCTAATTAACCCTCTTAAATGCGGGAATCTTTGACCGGGCCCGAGCTGCGAGCTGTCGAGCACGGAACGTCTCCGTGCTCCCTTCCTTTCTCCGGGCCTGATGGGCCGATCAATAACACCTCCTCGGCCCATTAGGCAAGCCTGACTTAGGCCCTCTTGCCTATTGCCCGAGATGGTAGATCGTGGGTACAACAGGAGTAGAAGACGACGGAGAATCAACAACAGGAACCAGAGTAGTAACAACCGCAGACGGAGGCAAATCCACCAGAGTATCATTAGTAAGAGGTATAGGAGAGGATGACACTGGCGGAGTAAGAGGAAGAGACCAATCATCAATAGTAATATCTGGTTGATAAACAATAGGTGGCACAATGGAAGCATGAGAAACACCAGGAAACTGATCTTCAAGAAAAATAACATCACGACTAACAAACAATTATTGACGTTCAATATCGTACAAACGCCAAGCCTTCTTTCCATAAGGATATCCGACAAAGATACATTTGCGACTCCTATCACTGAATTTATCCTTGTCATGTGGCCTCCGATGAGCATAACTCAAACAACCAAAAATACGCAAAGAATCATAAGTCGGAGAAGAACCATAAAGCATCTCATACGGCATTTTGCCCTGGAGAACAGGTGTAGGAGTACGGTTGATAAGATGAGCGGCAGTCAAAACGCTCTCTCCCCAAAACGAAACCAGAAGCGAAGCGTGGAACAGAAGGGCACGAGCAACGTTAAGAATATGTCGGTGTTTGCGTTCAACACGTCCGTTCTGTTGTGGCGTGTCAACACAAGAAGTCTGATGTTCAATACCATTTGCACGATGACAAGCAGAAAGAGCCATAAACTCGGTGCCATTGTCAGAGCGAACAGCTTTGACTGGTTTGTCAAATTGTTTGGTGCTCATAGCACAGAAGTTTTGCAGCAATCCTTTAACCTCAGATTTGGCCAACATAAGATAAATCCAAACAGCCCTAGAGTAGTCATCAACAATGGTGAGGAAATAAGCAGCACCACATGATGAAACAGTACAATAAAGTCCTCAAACATCGCAGTGAATTAAAGCAAAAGGTGCAGAAGCTTTATCAAAACTCTCAGGAAAAGTAGAACGTGTTTGTTTCGCACGTAAGCAAATATCACAAGAATGTGTTTTGTCAAAATCAACCACTAAACTATTAAAAACCGGTAATGTAGAAAGCACTTTGTAAGACGGATGACCAAGTCGACAATGCCACAAAACAGAAGGAGAAACAGTTCCCTTGCTAGCCTGATGAGCTCTTGCAACTCGAACACCCTTGAAGTAGTATACCCCTCTCGCTCTTAACCGCCGCCAATCAGGGTCCTCGTAAAACGGTCATGTAATACACAAAGAGTATCAGTAAAGATAGCAATGCATCCCGTTTGCTTGAGTAGGCGTGATACCAAAATAAGAGTACAATTGAAATTCGGAACATAGAGAACATTGGGTAAGAAATAATCAGTATTCAACTGTAATGTCTCTATCTTCGTAGCACGAGAAGCCGTGCCATCAGGAAAAGTGACCGCAGAAGGCATAATATCAATAACTTTGTGCAACAAGGACAAATCGCCTGTCATATGGTGAGAGGCACCAGTGTCTATGATGACATCAGTGAGATTGGTTTTACCAGAAAAACGTTCAGTAGAAAGTTGGCTCTATTGATTCTGAAGAAGACTGATTAGAGAGGCAATCTGGTCAGCAGGAACCAGAGGAACAGAAGCAGGAACTGGAACGGAAACCGCATTTGCATGAACACGTCCACGCCCGCGGCCACCAGAAGAAAAAGACCGACCACCACCACGTCCCCTTGTACTCTGTCCCGAAGCAGAGCGTTGTTGTTGTTGTTCAAGGAACCACTCGGGATAGCCATGTAAGAGAAAACACTCCGACGCGTCGTGTCCCTTACGCTTGCAGTGAGAACACATCCGATTGGGATCACGACTCCAAACATTAACGGCGGCAGCAGTAGCAGGACCGGATAGAGAAACAGGGGAAGATTCGGTTTTCACAGCGAATCCGACAGCTTTGTGTCTTGTATTAGTAGAGCGCATGTTGTCGAGATCTTGTTCTGCCCGGATAACACGTGAATAGACGATGTTCAAGTCAGGAAGAGGCTCCTCATCAATGATTTGAGATCGAATGTGACTAAACCGCGACTCATCAAGACCAAAAAGAAATTTGTGAACCGCAGCAGCACACGTACATGTAGTGGTAGATTGAAAAGCTTGTAACTCTTCCCAAAGTTTAGAGAGACGACCGTAAAACTCAAGAACAGATTGGCCGTTCTGTTTGCAATTTCTAATCTCTTCCTCCAGAAGATGTTTACGAACACCATTCTTGACCGAGAACCGGCACTTAAGAGACTCCCAAAGCTTGAAGGCTTCGGGAACATGAGAAACAGTAGAGGGAACTTGTGGATCGATAGCAGTGCGTATCCATCCCACAATCATAGAGTTAGTAGAAATCCATCGGGCAAGATCAGGATTAGAGGTAGGTTTTGGTATAGAACCATCAATAAATCCAATCTTTTGTTTAGCTTGGAGAGAATTCCAAAGCTCTGTTGTCCACTCTGAGTAGTTATCACCACGAAGAAAAACAAGGGTGATAAGCAAACCAGGATTATCTGAAGGATGTAGAGTATACAGAGTCTCCAAAGAGGTGTTCTCCGCCATAGTAGATGCAATAATAGAAGAAGTAGTAGATGAAATAGTAGAGGAAGTAGACATGAGAACAAGTATGAATTTTGATAAGAAAAAAAATGAGAGAAAGAATCAAAGCCAAGCACAGAACAATTCTAGAAAAGAAATCGCTTGTCTGGCTTTGATACCATGTTATGAACGTAAAGTCTGAGTATTATTGATAGATGTACAAGAGTCTTTATACAAGGCAGATCCTAAACTTTAGGGATATGAACTAATCCTATATAACATATAGATTACAACATAGTTTAGTTATCCTTATCTCTATACTAAGCTTATTGCAGTGTAGCAATAGCTAGTTATCATTTACAATAATTTTCATTTAAGATGTTTTTTACTCATAGAGCTTTCAAGATGGATGATAGTATATCGATTTACATGTTATTTACAATATTGTATTGACGTTGTTTCGGATAAAGGGGTTAAATAATCCACGTTTTATGAAATTGGGTAACTGAAATTGCATTATATTATGCAATTTTCCGACTCTCCACCGTTGCATACAAAAATCAAAATAAACGAAATAAATTACCAAATAAACTGGAAATACAAAATCTCAGAATTTTAAATCTGCGTGACATAAGAAAAACAAGGGACAACTCTATACAGTCAAGTTTACCATATGAAAAAAAAAAATCGGGTAACTGAGATATGTGCACTATATTATGCAATTTTCCGACTCTCCACCGTTACATACAAAAATAAATAAAAAGAACATAAGGACAAGGCAACCTATCTAATTCAGTTGTTGTTAAGAAACGAAATAATTTACTAAATAAACTGGAAATACAAAATCTCAGAATTTTAAATCTGCGTGACATAAGAAAAACAAGGGACATACAGTCAAGTTTACCATATGAAAAAAAAAATTTCTATACAGTAAAATAAAATAGATAATTATCTACTAAGGTTTTCGGACTAAGAAGGTTAATAGTACTACTAGCAAATTAATCACATATAATTTTATTCTGTAACTCCGAAGGGACAATCAACTTTTTTTTAGAATTAATAAAATTAATAAATATTTTTAACATATTTTATCTTCTGAATCTATTGGTAATTTGGTACACATAATCGCATTCTTCTTCTTGGAAATTGAAAAGTAATAGAAAAAGTAATAGAAACGGTGGAGTTTTTGGCGAGAGAGACAATAAGTGGGGACAGATATTTCGTAAACGAGTCATGATCATGTATTGTCATTTTGAGTTAAGTGACCGAAAAAAATTATCGCTTGCAACGGAACAAAAATATTTTGTTGATTCATTTTCTTTGCTAATTTGTTAATAGTATATGACAATAGTTACATAGATAAATCACTTTTTTTTTTGTTATTAAGTTTTTTATGAATTAAAAAAATCTCAAATACAACTTAAACAAATTTTGCAAAAAAAAAAAAATCATTAATTCAGAAAAACAATCCTAAATTACATTTTTTCCAGTCTCTAGTCAATTAGAAAAATTAATTTGAACTAATATGTATCATATGCTTTCGAAAAATATATTTGGTATTAATCCATATATTTACGAAAATGTAGAATTCCCTAAAAGGAAAGATTCTTAATTGATTTTGCAGTATTTTTATTTTAAACCCCATTTATAATTATTTAAATAAACTGTGTTTCATTTTGAGGTACCTATAGTGGTACAAGATGTGGTGCAGGTTCAGAAAAAGGTCCACAAGGCTCTGTTCCAAGAGGATGCAGTGGAAGAAAAAGCTGTTGGGGAAGGTACTTCGGTCTGTGAGGGTAATGATGAGCAGTCTGGGGAACAGCCTGCTTCCCTGACCATGGGTGCAGGTGTGGCTGAGAATCATGCGGCGGACCCTCAGGAGGAGGTGGCTACGGATGAGGTTGGGTTGGAGTTAGATGAGCAGATGGTTACTGATGAGCAGGCGACTGGTGGTGAGGGGGATGCAGTTGTAGTTCCGAATGCTGCTCTCACTCAGCTGCCTTCGGCTGATACGGGTACCATGGTTTTGGATGAGCATAAGGAGACAAGTGAGGGAATTGAACCAAAGGTGGATAAGGCAGTTAAGCCTAAGATGGGTCTGATGCCGGGGGAAGAGTCCAAGAAGCTGAATGTGTATCTTCGCAACACACCAAGGAAGAGGCCAGCTCCAAGAATTCGGATCACGGTGGCGATGGACATAACCCGAAGAACCAGGACATGGGGAAGGGAACCGTTGGTGGTGGCAAACCACCTAAACCATTGGGTTGATAAATGAAGATCTTAAGCTGGAATTGCCAAGGCCTAGGTAATTAGGCAACTATCGGACATCTTAGGGACTTGTGGTTTCAGCACTGGCCGAATTTTATGTTTCTATCTGAAACAAAACAGTCTTTTTTATTTATGGAGCAATTTGTAGGCTATTTTGGCTATTTTGGCTATTTAAATTTAATAACAGTTGATCCAATTGATACTAGTGGTGGATTGTCACTTTTTTTTATAATAAAGATGATTTTAATGTTTCAATTCTTTTTGAGTCGGATCGAATGATTGACATTAAGGCAATTTACAAAGGCAAAGTTTTTCACTTAATATTTGTTTATGGAGATCCAGTCCCTAAGAAGAGGGATTTAGTTTGAGAACGCTTAACAAGATTGGGTGTTACTAGAAGTACCCCATGGTTTATCATTGGTGACTTTAACGAGTTAACGGGGAATCATGAAAAGAGAGGGGGTAAACTCCGCCATGTGTCCACTTTCCGCTCTTTTAATTGCATGATTCAAGATTGTGGTTTTCTGGATTTCCCATATCTTAGGGATTTTTTGTCATGGCATGGATGGCGGGATATAAAACCGATACTATGTTGGTTGGATAGAGCGTTAGGCAATGATGATTGGCATGCTGTTTTCCCGGATACGGTGACGGAATATCTACCTATGGTAGCTTATGATCATAAACCTATGTTGGCTTTCATCAGCACAAAATACCCACGAGGGAAGCGATGGTTTGTATTTGATAGACGGTGTCTTGGCAAGGACGGTTTAATGGGTGCTATTTCCTCGTGTTGGGGGGGCTGATGATCAGTGCGAGCAGGGAGATTTCATGGATAAGGTGGTAAATTATCGATGGTCAATTTCCAGGTGGCGGAAGTCACAGGTTCCGGTAGAACGTGATGCAATTAAGGTCCTTAAACTGCAAATAACTGTAGTGCAGTCGGATGTTGTGACTACTCCGGAGGCAATTACTGAGTTACATACATGATTGCGGGAGGCATATCGTGAGGAGGAGACTTATTGGTATCAGAAAAGTCGGAACAAGTGGATGCGATTGGGTGATAGGAACTCCAAGTATTTCCACGCTCAGACGAAACAACGTAGGGCCCAAAATCGAATTGTGGAGCTTTTTGATAAGCATGATGTTTGGTCTACAGATGATGATGTAATTCGGAATACGGCGGTGTCATATTTTGAGGAGTTGTTTTCTACCATTAACCCAGATAATTGTGATGATGTTCTCAAGGAAGTTAATACGGTGATTACGGATGACGTCAATGCCCGACTGACTGGTCCCGCATCGGAGAAGGAGGTTAGAACCGCTCTGTTTATGATGCACCCTAATAAAGCCCCAAGGCTGGACGGGATGACAGTACTATTTTTTCAGAAAGCATGGAGTGTTGTGAAGACGCACTTGGTCCTCTTGGTGAATTCTTTCTTTGAGCAAGGTTCTTTTGATAAGCGGTTGAACACAACGCATATCTGTTTAATTCCTAAAGTGGCAAAACCGACTCGGATGACGGAGTTGCGATTGTGTAATGTGGGATACAAAATTATTTCCAAGATTTTGTGTCAATGGTTAAAAAGGGTGCTTCCTGGTCTTATTTCGCAAACTCAATCTGCCATTGTCCCTGGCCGGTTGATTTTGGATAATATTTTGATTGCTCATAAAATGTTTCATGCTCTCAGGACGAATCAATCTTGCAAAACAAAATTCATGGCCATAAAGACATATATAAGTAAGGCATATGATCGGGTGGAATGGGTGTTTGTGGAGCAAGTGCTTCAGAAAATGGGTTTCTCTGAGAAATGGATATCCTGGATTATGTTATGTGTAACATTAGTGGAGTATCGGGTTTTGCTGAATGGACAACCAAATGGGCTTATTCAACCAGCCCGGGGTCTGAGGCAAGGAGATCTTTTATCGCCTTATTTGTTTATCTTATGTACGAAAGTCCTTATTGCCAATATTTGGAAGGTGGAGTCGAATAAACAGATTATAGGTATTAAGGTGGCACATTGGTGTCCGCTTATTTCTCATCATCTTTTGTGGATGATAGTATGTTCTTTTGCAAAGGCTCTAAAGAGGAATGCAGGGCTATCTTAGGGATTCTGAAGAGTTATGCGGCATTGGGGCAACTGATAAACTTCAACAAATCCTCGCTCCAATTTGGTCATAAGGTCCCTAAGGAGACAAAATTGGAGATGAAATCGATTCTGGGTATTACTAATTTAGGTGGTATGGGGTCATATTTGGGTATTCCGGAGAGTTTGGGAGGTTCTAAGACGAAGGTTTTCTCTTATGTCCGGGATAAGCTTCAGGGTCTTACTACTGGTTGGTCGGCAAAACTTCTTTCGAAGGGGGGAAAGAAGTAATGATAAAGTCTGTGGCAACTGCGGTTCCGACATTCGTGATGTCCTGTTTTCGGTTTCTGAAAACCATAACGTCAAAGCTTACTAGTGCCATAGCTAACTTTTGGTGGAGCACTAATGGTCAGAATGGGGGTATGCATTGGTTGGCGTGAGAGAAGCTTTGCTCAAGTAAGCAATTTGGCGGTTTGGGCTTCCGGAATATTGATGATTTCAATACGGTTGTACTGGCTAAGCAGTTATGGAGGCTGATAAAAAACCCGGGTCCACTTTTTGCTAAGGTTTTTAGAAGTAGGTATTATTGGAATTCACATCTAGTGGATCCCATTAAATCTTACTCTCCATCTTATAGTTGGAGAAGTATTGTTTCCGCTAGATCTCTGGTAAGTAAAGAACTTATTAAACGGATTTGATCCGGAGAGACCGTATCTGTTTCGACAGACTCTTGGGTTCCAGCCCAATTCCCGAGACCAGCGTTGGGTAGGGATTCGTCTACCGACCCTTTTGTCCATATTAACGATCTCATTGATCGCAGCACCAACACATGGCGGATGGATCGGCTTGCCGAACATTTTGATCATGTTGATGTAGCCTTGGTAGGGGCTATACCACTTAGTATTGCGCCGCAGAGTGAATCGTTTGGTTGGCATTTTACAAAATTTGGGAAGTATACGGTTAAATGAAGGTATCATACAGCTAGGCTGGCATTTCCTACTGGCCCCTTGACGGTGGTTTGTGGCCCTGATATAGTACCTTTAAAGGCAAGAGTTTGGAAAATAAAGTACCCCCCAAAGATTCAGCATTTCATGTGGCAAGCCCTTTTGGGCTGTCTCTCGGTCACGGCAGATTTAAGTCGCCGGGGAATTTCTTGTGATTTGGAATATGCTCGGTGTGATTTTTCGGACGAAACGGTTAATCACGTCCCTTTTTAGCGTTCGCCCGCGCGTCAGGTTTGGGCCCTTTTCAATGTCCCGACGGGCACAGTTGGTTTTCCCACAGCGTTGGTCTACGCAAATATGGATAATTTCCTGAGCTCAAAGAATCCAGGATCACAGGTTATAGCTCTCCCATGGATCATGTGGTATATTTGGAAAGCTAGGAATGCGAAGGTGTTTGAAAACATGGTGGACGATGTGGCACAGATGGCAGCCTGTGAGGCAACAGCATGGTTTACGGCTCAGGTTGAGGAGGAGGAGGTTACTACGGCTCCAACGTATATTGGGCCTCAGTTAGAGAGGGGGGGGGCGTGTCTCTTTCAACTGTTTTTACCGGACTCCGTTGTTTTGTTGATGGTTCTTGGAAGGCCACCGACAAGTTTGCTGCTGCAGGCTGGGTGTGTAGCGCGTCCTAAGGATCATTTTCCCTTCTAGGTACCTCAAATTTTCGGCGCAGTCTCTCACCGCACGCGGAGGTGGAAGCTTTTGTGTGGTCTTTGTGATGCATGATAGGACACGATTTCAAGGAGGTAGCTTTTTCACACACTGCTCAGATTTGGTGAAGATGGTGTCTTCTCCGTCCGACTGGCCAGCTTTTTCTGCCTATCTTAATGACATCAAAGTGGATATGGAGGAATTCTCAAGTTTCTCTTTGACTTTGATCTCCACGACTGCAGATGTGCTTGCGGATCGTTTAGCACGACAAGTTCGTACTCAACCGCATGTGTACATATATTAACAGTTCCCTTCCATATTAGCTTCTTTTAGTCAATCTTTTATTTTTGTTGTTTCAAAAAAAAAACTGTGTTTCATTTTTAGTTTGTTAATGGTCATTTAGTGTTATAAATTGATGATTTGATTTCTATTGGAAAGATGGAAAAACAAAAGTTATGATATTTTTTGGGAATAAGAATACTTTAAAGGGGTTATTTTCTGAATTCCCCATTGAAAATGTTCGTTTAAAAGCCGTCAATGTGGTAGAAAAAAAAAATTGGTCTGCACAATTTATATTATCTCTCATGCATATATGACATTTTAAATTATTTAATTAATTGTTCATTAGCATAATGCAATGGTTTTAACCAAAGAAATGTAAAGTAGAATGCAACTTGTTATTAGCTTGGCTTTTAAGCTTTTGCTCAAATTTATAAAGAATCCAGAAGATGGTGACGTTAGGTAAAACCGTAAAAATGTAATAACTATTGTAAATTTTTCATCAAACTCTTTCTATACATAAAGACCTTCATTGAGGAGATTATTATCAAACTCACATAACTTAGAGAACAAAAAAAAAATAGAGAATGACACGAGGAGGATATCTCTCTGTTGAGTTTGATATCAAGTCTCCGGCGTATAGATTCTGTGTAGGTTACATGCTGATAGCGAAACCCATTATAGACAAAGGTAACTATTTCTTATTACAGATAAAAACATATGTTGATTCATAATTCAATTAATATTTCTTGTTTACAACTCTAATTGCTATATTATATGTTTTCACCAAAGTTTCGACTGAGGAGGTAGAGGTTGATCTACCTTCGGAGAAGAAAAAGGTTCGGCTAAGAATGGAGGGCTTTCAGATCCCGGAGTGGTTCAAGACGCTCGCTATACCTTTCATCCGCAGTACTATTGATCGTGAAGAGGCAAAGTCGCGAAACCCAGATTACTACAAGAAGCTCGATTGCTCGAAGGAACCATGAGCGTCATTCACACGGAAGGCAGTGACGGTACATGCAGTAGCCGAGCAATCTGGACCATACAGTATGAGAAGGTTAGCGATGACATCAAGGACTCCAAGATCAAGGTGAAGGTTCATCATCGACACTACTACAAGATACTTTCAGGTGATGGATGAGATAATCTTCTCATATCCTTAGAATGATCTAAAATAGTCACACAGTTAATAATAATTTATGATACTAGTTATCGTTTAATTATGGTTGGCATATGGGAAGTATTTGCTCTTGAAGCTTTCAAGATGCATAATTATCATATCGATCTTCATATTATTGTTGTATCGACGATAAATTTCTGATAAAAGGGATAATTTATTAATCCATGTTTTATTATTGGGTAAGTGACATATGTGAATTATGCAACTCATTGTCTAAGTAAGAAACCCATCTCCACCATTTACAAAATATTACATAAAAGTAAATATGGACAAGGGCAGCTCCTAACCTATCCAATTTGATTGCTTTATTATTTCTGAAGAAACGAATTGGAGTCTCAAGAATAAATTGAAATTAAAAAATGTAAAGAGTTAGTTGAATCTCCATGACATAAGAAAAAACAATGCACAATTCTAGACAGTGCAATACACATATACAGTACCTAATGAATATACTTTAACAGACTCGTTAGTCTATTCAATGAATATACTCGTTAGACTCGTTAGTCAGACTCAAGCATTGTACATAATGAATATACTTTATTACATTATGAACAAATACCAATTAGTGAGTAATAAAGCAAAATAGACTAACGAGTCTGTTACTCACCGCACACTCAAACATTGTCTTTAATCTCATATCCAACGAAGCAATCACATTTGTTTAGACTCATACCGTAATTATCTTAGTTACTCTTCAAAAAAATTTGAGAAACCTTTATAAATTTTGTTATTTTTAATTTTGTTCGTAGAAATATATTTGTTGTTATTTGTTTTAATTTTATTTCATTAGTCTTTTAAATTTTTGCATGTGAAACTATTGGAAATTAAAAAAAACTGAAGAAAAACAATAAAAACGTGATATTTTTTTAAAAAAATCTCCGTGTTTCTTTTCCAAAAAATATTCCCATGAAAAAGGTTCGTTTACAAGGCATCAACTAGGTAAATGAAAGCTCCCATAGACAATATTAACTTTGTCCACAAAAAAAAATTACAATATTAACTAAATAATTGGGTGAATTAATTAAGCTGATTGTATATATATGTTTATAGCTGTCACATGTCTGTTAAGCTTATGGTTAAATTTTATTAAAAGTCGATATGGTGAAAGGGTTAGGTAAAAATAATTAGTGTAATTTTCAGAAATTTTTTCTATATAAACACCTTCATTGAGAAGATTCTTATCAAACCCACACAACATATACCCCATAACAAAACAAAAACAAAGAAAAACGAAGAAGAGCGAGAAAGAGAGAATGACACTAAATGGATATTTGTCTTACTGATTTATACATAAAGTCTCCGGCGAACGAATTCTTTCAGACATGCTTCAACATACTAGATCTCCCTAAAGGCAATGGTCAAAGTTCAATAAGAATTCAAAAGTATAAATTTCTGGCAGTTTGACTTTGAAATGTATACAGAGCTATGGTATTTTGTTTTAACAGAAAAATGACTTGAGTAGATATTTATTTCAAAATTACAGAACCACTTTCAATCTACACTATAGTTACATTGTTATGTGTTTACAATCTATCGTCATAATGATGACTAGATCTTTTTACTTTCGCTCGATTTTACGGTAGTAAAAATGCTTTCATAGAAAAAATTAAATTAAGTTGGTCGGTTGAAGAGACCTTTCCTATTAGGCTATTAACCACTATTAACCACAGTATATATATTTTTAAAAAATCTTTCCACCGCCACTGATTCAGAATCAGAGAGGTATAGGGACGTCACATGTCATGCCCATTGTTATTAGGGTCCCTTGTTATTATCCCTACTATTAAAAGAAAAACGTTGCCTGAAAAAAACCTTAGTTTTAAGAATTTACAATACAATGTCATTGCAATTATGACCAAAATTTTGATTTTTAAAAAGGATACAAAGGAAATTTCCAAATCCATGTAAACGGATAAAGACGAGGATCTCAAATGACCCGTTTACATTATTCCGGATCCTTTCCTTTAATCATGACCGTTGATTAACTTCGATCATATCCGTTAATTTAAAAACCTAAAAAGCGTTTCTCTCTCTCCCTATTGTCGCCGTCTCCAATTGTTTACAGAGTTTTTGTTAATTTCATAGGAGCTTTTCTACACAACAACACTTGATTCTCTCTCAATTTTAAAGGATAGTATATTTGATTTTGAAACGATTAGGATGAATATGATTTGTGATATTGTTGTTTGTTCGTTGGATGTAGTTTTTTTTTTATGATGATGATACAGGAGATTTCTTGCTATTTTGATCTGGAGCTTGGGAAAATCAAGACTAAACGTTTTGCTGCAAGAGAGTGTAATGGTGGACGACATGATTGACACAACAGGTGAATTATAAGTCTGTATCTTCTGCATGTAAATCTGTAAACACTCTCCGTTATACTTAGATACTTATGTAGTTATGTTTAAACATATTAGGAACCATAAGCAAAGGTGCGGCTCTGTCACTTTATTTTTTTTTAAGTGAATAATTGGATCTAAAACTAAAAGTATTGGATTTCTCAGGGAGCCATTGAGCCAGTTCGACGTTGGGGACTGATTGAGTGAAGCAACAACGGTAAATAATCGACTTATGGAACTTTCATGTGAAAGCTAATTTCCTCCACGGATCAAGGGAGTTTGTGTTAAATGCATTTTTAGAATTCCGTATTTTGTAGTTGGGGCACATGTATATGTCATATATTGTGTGACATTTTGATTTATCTATAAGTTGCAGAGAGAATGTTGTGGCTGGTGATTTTACTGCTGATATGGGTATTGTTTTCTTTTCTAATTGTCTGATTTTTTCCCATGTTTATTGATTGAATTTTAAAACGATTTCTAAATTCTGTTTGTGTTATGGATGAGTAATTCTGATTAAATCTTTGACATAGATACTAGCAACTGAGTTTTTCAGCTTTTAGTTATCCAATTCTGAAAATTTCTATGACCCTTCTCACTCGATCTAATATGATCATATCCATTGATCATTCTGCGTAATCATGATTTAATATGGCTTATTTTGTTTCATTCTGCAGGTCATTCGTAAATGGTTTTACGAGACCAAACATGTTGAACACAAAGGCCAGGTTTTTTTCTTTGTTTGTTCCCTCTGCTCTTAAAACTTTTATTGCAAGATTGCATCTTTATTTCATCTTACGCAATCACACAACGTGGGAATTGCTACTTCTAATCACAGAGTGTCGATTTTGTTTTGGAATCATCTTACTTTGGTTCCTGAAATTGTTGTTGTTTCTTAGCTGGATTTGGTGATTGAGACTGATAAAGGATGTGAAGAACTCGTGTTTAATCATCTCAGGCAGCTTTTTCCCAACCACAAGGTGATTTATTATTCCTTCTCTAACGTTGAATTCCCCTTTTGTTAGCTCCTCCTTCCTTTGCATTGATCATGAGAGTTTTTGGCTATGGGGTTAGTTCATTGGAGAAGAAACTGCAGCTGCCTTCGGTGTGACTGAACTGACTGATGAACCAACTTTGATTGTTGATCCTCTTGATGGAACTACTAATTTCGTTCACGGGTAAACATATATGTTCTTGCCTGATTTTTCCATTTGCATGATTGTGTTTGTTTTATTTCTCACATTTTATTGAAAAAACCAAATCCTGATTTTTCTCAGGTTCCCTTTTGTGTGTGTTTCCATTGGACTTACCATCGGAAAAGTCCCAGTGGTTGGCGTTGTTTTCAATCCGATTATGGATGAGGTAATGTGTAGATAGTTTCTAATGGTTCAAGTTTCTTCAATCGATACCAGTTAACATTATAGATAGTTTCTTTGGTCAATGAATGTATGGTGACGTTTTTTACATGATATCCAATGATCAAACAGCTATATATCGGTGTCCAAACATGTTGAACACAAAGGCCAGGTTTATTTTTTATTTTTTTCCCTATGCTCTTTTAACTTTATTGCAAGAATGCTTCTTGATTTCATCTAATACAATCATACATAGTGTGAATGACTAATTCTAATCATTGAGTGTCAAATTGTTTTAAAAATCTATCTTCTTTGGTTCATGAAATTGTTGTTTTTAGGTGGATTTGGTGACAGAGACCGATAAGGATGTGAAGATTTCGTCTTTAATCATCTCAAGCAGCTTTTCCCAACCACAAGGTGATAATTTATTCTCTGTTGAATTCCCCTTTTGTTGTTAGCTCCGCCTTATCATGAGCGTTTGGCTATGAAATTAGCTTATTGGAGAAGAAACTACTGTTGCATTCGGTGTGACAGAAATAACTGATGAACAAACTTGGACTGTTTATCCTCTTGATGGAACAACTAATTTCTGTTCTTAATGCGTTTGGATTCTAACCTTGCAGACTCTTGAAGAGGCTCTGAACAAGCTAGAGGGTGTTACATGCAATAGAGCAGAAGGAGCTATGTATCTATTCCCTTGCCTTAACCTTTCAAAGAAGGCGATTGCAGCTGCAGAGGCTGAAAAGACAGCACAAGACAACTACTACTACAAACGCATTCTAAAAGCTACTAGAATAGTTGTAGTCCCTGGTTCCGGCTTTAGACAGGTTTGAAAAAAGGAAAAAGCTTTCGCTTTAAAGAACCAAACCAAACTAGGTGAGAAGAAGAGCAAAGATCTTCGATCAAACGCGAAGATTATGACGATGATGATGATGGTCTTTTCAGAGATGTAGTGATGGTGATAGAGATCTTAGACCTTCTCGCCGATCCATGAAGCGAGGGACTTCAAACGATACAGTTCAAGGAGCTTTCCAATCTGTTTGAAGAGAAAGAGTCAAGCTTGGAGGAAGTGAAGCAAGAAGACATCAAACAGAGATGGGTTTATCGATCCAATAGATTTGCCAAGAGTTTTGACTGCCCTTGGCTTAAAACAAGGATCTAACAGTAAGCGTTGCAGGAGAATGATCAGATCATTCAATGGAAATAAAGACAGAATAATCGATTTCTATAGATTTGTGAAATTCATGGAGAACAATCTATTAGTTTATTTATCCCTTATTTTCTTCTTGCTGAGTCTTTTACTATAGTTGTGTCAGAACCTTTTTAAAATTTCTGAACTGTCACTAAAGACCGTTAAAACTAATGAGAATGGAGATAATTGTCACAGACATGAATACTCTGCCAAAACATAGAGGTTTTTTTTCTTGGCAAACAACATAGAGGCTAAGTCTAACAAATACTGTCAAATTTGTTATATTCACACCTATAATAATAATAACGGTGTGAATAAACCAAACTCACTTAACAAAAAAAATTGATGTATCATCATGATTATATTTATTAAATAATTATAAGCTTTTATGATTTCACATATGCACCAAAATATTGACAAAATAGCCAACTATTTTTTATGGAAAAATATTAATATTATATAATTAAAATTTTATGACCTAAAAGGGTATATAATTTGACCAAATATATGTTTTGCCATTTTTTTGAAGCAATTTAATTTATTTATTATGTACATATACTTTCGGAAACTATAATTAAATTTTGATTAAAGTCCAGTCTATTTACAGTAGAACAAGAAATAGTACATGCCAACTAAAACGGGTAATTCGAGTAATGAAAACAATATATATGCTCCAAAAATTTTCCAAAAAAAAAAGGGACATAAAAATTAGATAAAAATATAGAATCGAAAAATATAGTTAGATAATTTCAAGTCTCAAACTTTCACTAATTTGGGTAAGGATTGACTATGGGACATGTAAATTAGCCACTTAGAAACGAATACTTCGTGAATATTGGATTTAAAACAGTTAGATAATTTTTGATAATAATAATTTATTTTGGATAATTTCAACTTACTAAAAAAAATTAAATATTTAATAGAGAATTCATGTATTCCATCTAAATTTCTTACCAAATATCTATTAATATATATCTTCAATGAGTAATTATTTAAAAAATAACGATCATAGGAGAGAACTTTCTAATGGATAAGAGACAAGATAGGACGGGATGGGATAGAACGGGAAAGGACGTGTTTCCCATTCCAATGTAGATATGTCTAGATTATACACGCATAATAATCTAAAAAGGCTTATTATTTGACCAAATATATGTTTATGGAAAATACTAATATTATATAATAAAAAATTTATGACCTAAAGTATTTATTATTTGACCAAATATATGTTTTTCCATTGTTTTTAAGTAATTTAATTTATTTATTTATTAAGTACATATACTTTCAGAAACCATAACTAAATTTAGATTCAAGTCCAGTGTATTTATGGTATTTGGACAAAAAATAGTATATGCCAACTGAAACGGGTAATTCGAATAATGAAAAATATTATACTCAATCAATTTTTCAAAAAAAAAAGGATATAAAATTTAGATAAAAATATGGAATATAAAAATATAGGTAGATAAGTTCAAGTATCAGACTTTCACTAATTTGGGTAATTGTTGACTATGCGACAGGTAAATGAGCCACTTAGAAACGGGTACTTTGTGAATTTGAATATTTTTGAAAACAGGTAGATAGTGTTTGAGAATTATATATATATTTTTTTGAGTAATTTCAACTAAGTAAATAAAAATTAATTATTTAATGGAGAATTAATGTATCTCATCTAAATTTCTTACCAAATATATATTAATAAACATTTTCTATTAGTCTTTATTTAAAATAGAACGATCATAGGAGAGAATTTTCTGATGGATACGGACATGATGGGACGTGACGAGAAAGAACGTGAGGGATTTTTTTCGTTCCAAAGTAACTACGTTTAGGTTATAAATGCATAATAATACAAGCTAAAATCAAAGTGAAATTCATATTTGGATGTCATACTAATATTGTACACATACAAAAATTATATTAATAATTATATAATCCTAACTCATTTTTATGAATTTAAAATTTCTATAAAAAATTTGTCCAGAACGGGTTACTACCTTCAGACGGATATTTTGAGAATTTTTTGGTTTTCTTCTGATAATATTTTGAGAGGTTTGAGAATTATAATTTCTACTAATTATAGAATTAAACATACAAATGGAGAATACATGTATTTCGTCTAAATTCTTAGCCAAAATTTATTAATAACATTATTACATTGATATTTCTTTAAAATAAAATGGTTATGGGACATAAAATTTCTAATTGGATGGATCAAAATGGAAAGGGATACCCCGTAACAAAATTACTTTAATATTTTCAACAAACACAGGCTGTCTTTGATTATTATTGATGGATTGCAAAAAATTGTATATTTTCCAGGTACTGAAGATGATGATCATGTTTATTTTCGGTACGGGTTGCGGTATTCTACATATACACTAAAATATTGACAAAACACAGTGAAAGAGTGGCCAACTAATTTTAATGAAAAAAATATTACTATTATACAATTTAAATTTTCCAACCGAAAAAGGTTTATTATTTGACTGAATATATGTTTTACCATTATTTGTTTAAGTAATTTAATTTACTAATTGAGTACATATACTTTAAAAACAATAATTAAATTTTGAGAAAGTTCCAGTTTATTTATGGTTTTAAGACGAGAAAGAGTATATGTAAACTGAAACAGGTAAATTCGAATAATGAAAAATAATATATTGAATAGTTTTTTTAAAATAAAAGGACATAAAATTTAGATTAAAGTACAAAATAAAAAATATAGATAGATGAATTCAAGTATCAAATAAGGATTGATTATACAACAGGTAATTAACGACTTTGGAACGGGCACTTTAAAAATTTTGGTATTTTTAAAAATATTTATATAGTTTTTGAAAATTATAATTTTTTGGATAATTTCAACTAACTAAATATAAAAAATCAACAGAGAACTCAGGTATCCCATCTAAATTCTTACCCAATCTCTTTTGGTAAATATTGTTTAAAGAGTAATTATTTAAAAAAGAACGAACATAAGACAAAATATTATGATGGATACGGAACGAGATGGGATGAGACGAGAATGGATGAGACAAGACGAGACGGGATTAGAGGTGATGAGTTGGGAAGTGAGGAGATGGAACGGGACTGGTGAAACAAGCTTTATTTGTATGGGTGAATGATGGTGGATGTATGCAATGATGATATATGAATGGAATGATGGATGGGTGTTTCAATTCCCCTTATGCTATTGCAGTACAAGAGGTATCAATCCTAAATGAGTGTTTGTGAACAGATAAGATGTGCATATGAATCTAAGTTAAGACAAATGTAATGATTGTTTGTCACTAACAATCCTAAGATGGAAATGTAAAGATGCA
>NC_025701.1:11738753-11741960 GCF_000633955.1 Camelina sativa | reverse complement strand
ACTCAACTAGCATCAAAGTACTAATAACTTGGGCATTGATCCTAGTCTAGTGAATGAAGCAAGCTAACAAGGAAATACTCATCATAGATCCCTAATGCAAATATTATACAATTTCTACATGAAACATGCTAAACAAGATACTAATATGCAATGCAAACTACATGAACACTCTTTTTTTATGAAGATTTTTTCAAAAATTTTCAAATTTTTATGGTTTTTCTATGCCTTAGATGCTAATGCAAGTGCAAACATGAGGATGATAAAAATTTGAAATAAGAACACAAAACACAACATCAAATGCTATCTCAAACCCTCCCCCAAACTTAAATCACACAGTCCCTTGTGTGAAAAAGTTGTGAGAGGATTCAAGATTTAAACACAACACAAAACACAATATGAAATGCAATGGTATAAACAATGGTAAGGTGATAGTGGTACCTTAGGGATTGTGGAAGAAGTTGTCCACATCCATCTGCATGCTGTCATAGGAGTAGTTGGGGTCAGGCTGGTAGCTTGGAGATGGACTTTGGGGTAGCTCGACGATGGCGATCGATCGTGACTCGGTCGAGTGCGTGTCCGAGTGGGGGGGTCGAGCTGGTGTCTGGAGGAAGGTGATTGCGGCAGCTTGACAATGCCAATCGACCGTGACTCGGTCGAGTGCATGTCCGAGTGGGGGGGTCGAGCTGGACCGCGAGTCTCCATATCTTGAGTCTTCTTCTTCTATTCAGACTCCCTAGCTTTCCTAACCATGAAAACACCAAAGCAAAAATCAAAATACTAAAATTCCAAAGCAATATATACAGGGATACCTTAGGGACTTCCTCCCTAGTGAGCTTGTTTAGAGTCACTAAGCTTGACTTTGATGCCTTTTCAGGCTTGAGTTAGAGACCAAGGAGGTGATGAAATCCCCCTGGTTCTACTTGATAACCCTTGTGTTCCTTCTTGATTACTACCTCCTTAGCACTTGAACCATATTTCTTTTTAACCTTGAGCTTTGGCCTTGCTCTCTTCAAAGTCCTTTTGTTCAGCTTGACTTGGAGATCCTTGACTAAAGCAGCTAGCACTTGAACTGAACCCTTTAGCTTCTCCACTGAATCTTCTTGAAAGGTTAGCTTACCCCTTGAAGCAGTTTCCTCACTTGAGACCTCATGATCCTCCTTTCTTTTTATAGTGTAAGGTGGATCAGATTTGGAAGGCAGATTAGTGGGATTGTTGATGTCAAACTTCATAGTGAAGTCTTCAGTCAGGTGGAGCTTGATAGTCCCCATCTTCACATCAATAACAGCCCCAGCTGTAGCTAAGAATGGCCTTCCCAAGATAAGAGGGTCTTTAGGCTCTTTTTCCATACTCATGATTGCAAAATCAGTTGGGATCCTTGCTTCTCCTATTTTGATAGGGAGATTTTTAATCACTCCAACCACATCCCTCTTGGATCCATCTGCTAGACTGACATAGTAGTTGCTGTCCTTGAAGTCCTCATACCCCAACTTCTCAGCCACTGAGTATGGCATCAAGCTCACTGAAGCTCCTAAATCACAAAGGCACTTATTGAAGTGCATGTAGCTGATGGAACAGGGTAAGTTGAATGAGCCTGGATCTTCAAGCTTTGTTGGGACAATAGCTTTCCCAATCTCTTTCAAATCCTTCATATCTTGGTCATGAGCCCTCTTCTTTGACATCTCAAGTAAAAAATCCTGATAGAGAGGGTATGGAGCATACTGTTCCAAAGCAGGTCCTCTCTCTTCTTCTTGGTAAGCAATGATGACCTCTTGTATAGCCATCACCTCTTTCTTCTCAATAACAGCCTTTTCCTTCAAGGCTTTCACTTCCTCTTGTTGCAAAGCAAGCACTTCCTCCCTCTTTTCAATGACTACCTCCTGTTGTATGGCCATTACTTCCTTCTTTTCAATGACTACTTCTTCCTTCAAAGCCATCACTTCCTCTTGTTTCACAACCACAGCTTCTTCTTTCAAAGCTTTCTCTTTCTCTTGTTGCAAAGCTATCTTCTCCTTTTTCTCAATGATCTCCCTCAATTCCCTTATCTTTTGAGCCTTGAAACGTCCTGGGAATGGTAGAGGCGGTTTGTAAGCAGGAGGAATGTATCTAGCAGGCTTAACAGCTTCTATGTCTGCAACTCGATCAGTCACTCGATCAGGTACTCGATCGTGTGTGTGGTCGAGCACCTGGTCGAGTGGTTTTTCTGCTTCAGTCTGCTCAATAAGACCTTCACTCTGGGCTTCAATTAGTGACCAATCCTCCCCACCGTGAACCTCACTGTCCTCAGTGACATATTCCTCATGGAGATGGACAGCTTTAATAGTGATCTCCCTTGGGTTTTGAATGGCTTGTTCAGGAAGTTGGTGTGGCTTAGGAGCTGAAGTAGAAGTAATGGAGCTCTCCATGCACTGGAATGGAGAGGTCTGACTCTCAAGCTGGTTACTCAGGTCATGAGAATAAGAATCCAATGTTTGGTTCAGCTCTTCAAACTGCCTTGCTTTCTCAAGCTGCTTATTGGCTTGGCCAAACAACAATTGTTGCATCATTTCTCTTAAGTCAGGTTCTTGGGCTTGGTAGGTCTGAAACGTTGGAGGGTGACACCATTGAGTCTGGAAACCTTGTTGCTGGTGCATGGGTGCATAATGGAACTGACTGCCTTGAAACATGGTTACTGACTCGAACAGACACACGGTCGAGCACAGGCTCGAGTTGATGGTCGAGTCGACTGGGAAGTGCTGTCTATTTAGATCCGGCGTCTGACTCGACCGGGTGCTCGATCACGACTCGGTCGAGCTTTGGTCGAGCTGATGGTTGAGCTGGTACCTGAAATGGAACTTCAACCCAGAAACAGAAGTTTCAAGTATAAACGAACTTAATCTTAGACTAATATGGATCCTAAATGTCACAAAACACACTCAAATGGGCAACAGCGCCAAATTGAAACAAGCTTTATTTGTATGGGTGAATGATGGTGGATGTATGCAATGATGAAATATGAATGGAATGATGGATGGGTGTTTCAATTCCCCTTATGCTATTGCAGTACAAGAGGTATCAATCCTAAATGAGTGTTTGTGAACAGATAAGATGTGCATATGAATCTAAGTTAAGACAAATGTAATGATTGTTTGTCACTAACAATCCTAAGATGGAAATGTAAAGATGCAGAAAGTAAACTACAAGAACCAAGAACTAAATGCAAATGAAACT
>NC_025701.1:11724553-11737307 GCF_000633955.1 Camelina sativa | reverse complement strand
AATCTAAGAGTTTTCTTAAAGAAGTACAAAATCTAATAAAATGCAAAAGGAATAATGCTAAAAAAGGTAAAAACTAGGTTTTTGGGAATATCTAAAAGTCTGGACGCTTTGGTGGCTGCAGGTACAAGGTCTTATATAGTGGGGAAGTGGAAGCCCTAAAAATAGAAAAAGTCAAAGCGGTCAACGGCTCGGTCAACTCGACCTGTGCTCGGTCGAGCTAGGGGTCGAGCTGGCTTCTCACGTGCAATCTCCACTCGGTCGAGTCCTCCTCAGCACACGGTCGAGTGTCTGGTCGAGTGTGCGGTCGAGTTGGACTCTGGACCTTGGTTTCTTCAGCCTTAACTCCCTTGTTTCCTCCTCATGATTGCTTCACATCTCTTCTCCATTGCTTCCATGCTCCTTAAGCTCCAAAATCACCTGTTTTTGCATGAAAAGATGCAAATGCAATGCAACTAAACTCTAATGCATGATTAGTGCTAAAGCTACACAATAATGGGCTAAATGGATAGCAAAAGATGCAAAATATGTGAATAAACTAAAGGAAAACAAGGTAAAATATATGAACATCAACTGGACGTGTTTCCAGTTCCAGAGTAAATACGTTTATGTTTAATTTTTTTTAATTTAAATGAAAATACTATATCATCCGTGTACGAACATGTACTATAGCACCCGTGTTAATATACTTTTACTTATTTACGAATTTAAAATTTATATGAAAATTTTTTGTCCCGTGCTACAGCACGGGTTACTACCAAGTATAAGAACAATTCTTGGGTTGACTCCTAAGGTGAACCCATTTGTTCACTTCTCCTTATTTTAATCAATGAGAATTTAACATGTCATAATACATTTAAGAACTTATTCGTTCACCTTCATATAAAATAAGGAAACAAAATCTATAAAATTAAAAACTTAGTGAAGTGGCTTTAGTGCAGTGGCAGAAGGTAAGTCCATTTGTAGGAAGCACCATCACACTCGGGATCAAGTCCTGGCTCCTACGAATGTAGGAATTTGGCTAATGAACCGGCCAGTTGTGGCTCAATGGTTGACAAAAAAAAATTTAAAAACTTAAATCGCTTATTTATGAACCCAAACTAATATATAATTGTATTCTAATTTTAAAATCTAAATCCTAACCATTTTATTTGTAAACCCAAACCGATATATAATTTCATTCTAATTATAAAATCTAAACCCTAACCATCTCATTTGTGAACCCAAACCGACATATAATTTCGTTCTAATTATAAAATCTAAACCCTAACCATCTTATTTCTAAACTCAAACCAGCATATAATTTCATTTTAATTGTAAAATCTAAACCCTAACCATCTTATTTCTAAACTCAAACCAGCATATAATTTCATTTTAATTGTAAAATCTAAACCCTAATCACCTTATTTATAAACCCAAACCGATACATTATTTCATTCTAATTGTAAAATCTAAATCAAGCCAATATTTAACTTTCTTTTAAAAAAATTATACAGAAATTGTTTCCTTAATCTGTTTTGCTTTTTAATTTAATTTTGATTAATTTTTTTTAAATAAAATAATGTATAAAAAATTCTGATTGGTTAAAAAGAAAGAAGTGAACAAGAAGGTTCACGTAGTAGTGAACCTAAGTATTTTTCATTATATAATACCAATATGAAGTATCGAACAATATCAGAGCGATTTATAAATAAACCGTATTTTATAAGAAAAAAAATATACCGCTTCCTAAAAAAAACCATATACCATCTTTTATGTTGTTGACAAAAGAAAAGAAAAAAAGGACATGTAAAGATCTTCTTGTTTTTAAAGAGTCGACTTTTTACTTGTTTGTCTTTAAAGAGTCGTTACACGAGTAGAGCCAATCAGCCAGACGAACCATATGGAGACTTGCCATGCAATGCAATATTATTATTTATTGCTTTGCTACTTGGACTCAGATGGAAAATCAATTTGGCGAAGGAAGCTCAAGATCCGGCCAGTATCAATTATATTTGACAAGTAATATGATGAAGAGGCCAAGTAGCGATTCGCGAAACCCAGATTACTACAAGAAGCTCGAAGGAACCATGACCGTCATTCACACGGAAGGCAGTGACGGTGGCCGAGCATTCTGGACCATACAGTATGAGAAGGTTAGCGATGACATCAAGGACTCACGATTCATCATCGACACTACTACAAGATACTTTGAGGCCATGGATGAGAGAATCTTCTCAATTCCTTAGAATGATCTGAAATAGTCAAACAAAGTAGATCTAGAATCCTTATGCATGCATATATATATATATATATATATATATATATATATATCGATAATTTATGATGATACTAGTAACAACGTTGAATAATGGTTGACATTTAGGAAGTATTTTGTCTTGAAGCTTTCAAGATGCATAATTAATTTATCGATCTGCATATTATTGTTGTATCGACGATTCTCATTAATAAAGGGGGTAAATTATGCATCTCATTGTTCAAGTAAGAAACTCATCTCCACCGTTTACAAAATATTAAATAAAAATAAATATGGACCAATGCCAATTCCTAGCCTATCCAATTTGGTTGTTTATTATCTGAATAAACGAATTGGATTATCAACAATAAATTAAAATTAAAAGTATAATATTAATTGAATGTCATATGAGAGATAGTGGACTATTCTTACCAAGATGTTATTATTAGTAAATTTACACGTACTCTTTCACTAATTACTTTTTCCGAAAGAGACTATCAAATTTTTCTTCTTATTTGTAAAAAGAAATTTGTATCCGTTCATTCTGATCATATGTTATGAAAATTAAGTTAGTCATGATATTAATAATTAAAGTTTTGAATATATGTTTAAAATAATCAAGCAAATTATAATTTATACATGATAATCAATTTTTTTGGTTTTTTTTTCTCTCTCCAAAATGTAATGTATAGTAATTGAAAATTAAAGGTGGCTCTTTGAAATAGTGAAATAGTATATTTACATGCCGTGTTTTTTTTCTAGTGATAGTTGTGTGAAAGCATTTGCTGACATTTTTCTGACGATTCTTTAGTCAGAATTAGTCACTTTATTTTGCTTCTTGAATGGTTTTAGTTACGTGCTAAATTAAGCAAATGGAAGGAAAAAATTGCAGTACACAAATTTCTGTATTCTTCTGCATAGATATTCATTCTACTTTAGTAAACTCATTATGAACATATATATCAATTAGTGAGTCATAAAGTAATGTTGTCATGGACGATTCACATTCACCACACGCCAAGCTTCGTCTTTTCTGAGGTTAAGAAAAGTCTCATATCCAACAAAGCAATCACATTAGTCATTTTGGTTACTCATCATAAACTTTTGAGAAGCCTTTATAAATTTCTATATTTTTTTTAATTTTGTGTCGGGATATATTTCTTGTTATTTATTTAAATTTAAGTTCATTAGTCTTTCAAAATGTCGCCTGTGAAAGTACTGGAATTTAAGAAAAAAAAAAACTAAAAAGGTGTTATTTTTTAGATTATTTGAATTAATTGCTGAATGTATATGTTTATAGCTGTCACAAGTCTGTTAAGCTTTTGGTTAAATTTATGAAAACTCGCTATGGTGAAAATGTTAGATGGTGGGGTTAGGTAGAAATTTCTGTATATTCACGCCTTAGTTGAGGATACTATATTCTTATAAACCCACACAACATATATTCCATATACAAAAAAAAACCAAAAAAAAAAAAGAGCGAGAGAGAGAAAGAGAATGACACAGTTTATCAACCCGATTTCTAAGTAGCTTAAATATATTATTAACTAAAAAGTTACCCACACACGATGTGTGGATTATAAAATCAAATATTTTGTATTTAAAATAAAATTTTATTAAATTTTATATGAAATATTCATGATATTATTTATATATGTCTTGAAAAGAATTTAAATACATATATTTATAAGTTTATAATTATGAAGTGTGTTAAAAGAAGGATAATTTTCACATATTGCATAAAAATAAGTTTTGGTTTTAAATTTAGCAAATCATTTCTAAATTCTAAAAATACTAAAATAGCATTATGCTTTTAATCTTATATTCTAAATACTAAACCATATCTCTTCAAAATTATACCCTAAATGTAAAATATAAAAATATAGATAACAATTAGAAATAGTGTAAGTTTTTTTGGCATAATAACGGATGGAGTAAGGGCTACAGGAAAATAGACATGAGTTATGATTGACAACTCAAACAATACCAATGCGATATAAAAGTAATTTTTCTTTTGTACAAGTTAATCTACTATAATTTAGACCACTTATAATGATTGACATATGTCTTTGATGAAAGTATTGAGGTTACAATATGTGTATATATATATATATATTAAATATTTTACAATAAGTCTCTGTAATGTTTTTTCGTGTAATGCAAAAGGATGTTGTAAAGTTTGGGAAGTGATTCCAAAGAAGCATAAAGAAATATGTGATCTTTTGACTATTTATATATGCATTACACGGTAAAATTAGACTCAATCTTTTTATCAATATGCAAAGTAAAATAACTTCTTTTGTAATGGGGATAAAGAACTTTTAAAAATGAAAAACAAAGCAAATTTACAAAACATAAACTTGGAAATATATTGTAGTTAAAGACCAGAGGACTTAAGAAGAGAAATCTAAGGGACTTACAACTATAATATTATGAGTGAACGTTCAAAGCCAAAGAGATTGTGCTTTAGGAGTCAAGCATTAGGCTCATCTTCATCACTTAAGACTTCCAACTATAGTTTGAAAGTTAAAAAAAAATCACATTACAAAACAATGCAAAAACTTTCAATCATGACTATCATAATACATAATCCTTTGAAAGAGGCTAATAAATGTTGACAAGTCTCTGATACCAAAAAGAAAAAAAAAAAATTGACATGACTTTGTAAACGATTTCTTCAAATAGTCCTAGAGAAATTAATCTGTTAATCATCATACTGCAAGATATCATTTTTTAAAAAAAACTTCATAAGAAATAATATTAGGAAAAATACCATATGAAATGATGGGAAAAGAAAGAGATATAGCTAAACATTATTTGAAGTTTGTAAGGAATTTCATTGACACATTATTCTAAGTAATCACATTCATGACAATAAATACAATAAAGCATATTAATTGTAATTAATTTGGTCATATGCAATATTGCAACATGAACAGTTTGAACAACAGAGAATAAAAATATACTCTACTTTATTACAACTCACAACTCTACTTTATTATAGTATAATATATAGTAAACATTGATATGTGAAACCGATAAAAATAGTTAAGTAATAAAGTTTCGGTTGCAACAAAAAAAATAAGTGAAAATTTTATAAATCGTAAAAACAAAATAGAATAAATATTTTTTTGTAAAATAGATTACTTTTTCTTTAAAAAAAAGTAAACTATAGAGATTTTAGCTATGAAATAATAATAAATTAAAAAACCAAAAATAATTTAAGATTTGATAGAGGAAAATAAATCTGAGTACTTCGATATAATAAATAATGTGATTTTTAACCAATTAGGTCATGAAAGAGGAATAAAGCAGGTGATAGAATTGATGATGATGTGAGAAATGAGGGACAACCAACCATAAGTAAAACATTAATACCTTCTCAAATTATGTAGTTGATGCTTTAAAATGATGCCAAGTTCGTAGAAGCAGAGAAGCGTTGAGAAGAAAGAAAATATATATAACTTTTTTAATTAGTCATGTTGGGTAGTGAACGGCCTTTTTTTTTTTTTTCTTTGGTTTCTTTGCTCCATAGTTTTGTATTAAAATTGAAATGAGTTTATGTCTTCTTGGCTAAGAAATTGAGATGAATCTATCTAAGTTTCTTTAACCCATAGTTTTGAATTAAATTGAGAATGAGAACATGTGTCAGCTATATAATAAGTCGGATGTCATGTTATTAGAAGAAGTTGAGAAAAACTTCTCATATTATATGAGATTCATCTTAGCGATTAACTCGGACAATAATAAAATTTATACTATTTAACTTTAATTGTATTATAAACGAATTAACCAAAATAAAAATCTGTATCCTCGAACTAAGGCGTGAACTAAGCAAAGTATGTAGTTGAGTCTTCAATCTCCATCAGAACCTGTTTTTTGTTTGTTTTTTAAGTTTAAGTACGAGGAAGCCGATGAGTGAGTAAAAGTGAGTTGTGTAAGTTGAGTGACGTGTGTCAGCATATTGGTATTTATTCCACAACATTCACTATTGAAGTCCATTTTGAGTTTCATAACGTTCATGTGGGTTTATGATCATATCATATAATATACACTAGGGTTTATGATATGGGTTTATGATATGGGTTCATGTGGGTTTATGATCATATCATAACGTTCATGTCATATCATAACGTTCATGTGGGTTTTTGACAAACTATTAAAACGCGTTTTGTGTTACATGAACGTCATAGAGCTAGTCATTTTAGATGATTTTACTAGTTATCATCATATTATTTTTATATTATATAATATGATCATATTTTTCTAAAAATGTATCTCCAAACAAATCAATTTACGTAAAGTACTTGATTGATTGAGTTAATCGATAAACTAACTAGGCTGATGAATTTATTCAATCCATGTATCATATATATAGATCGTTCACATTTACAATCACAGCACATTATTCTAATAACGTGTTAAAACTAAATAATTGCGTAAACCGTACCACTCTTCATTGGAGTTCATTGATATACACTAGGGCAGATGTGTTATCATTTAATTTGGTCCGTTCGTTTTATTTATTTTCCCATGTGCCACATTAGTTAACTGAGTGGGTGAAGTGTGGTTAGGTAAAAATAGTTAATGCAATTCTCATAAACTCTCTATAAATATACGCACTGGTAGATAAGATTACAATCATCAAACCCACAAAACATCCTACAAAGCAAACAGAAAAAGATTCAGGAAATGGCACTACATGGAACTTGGTCTGGGGAGCTTGACATTAAGTCTCCGGCAGCCAGATTCTTTAAATCTTTCACCGACGACATCATCTCCCCTACTGAGGGAATAGGTAAATAATCAACTCGTCCACATTTCATTTATACTTCTTGATCATCGATCAAAAACCTTAACCAATATTTATATGTTTCCATCGTAGCCGAAGAGGTGTTTGAGTCGATAGATTCGGAGAAGAGAACAGTGACGATCAAAATGAGTGGCTGTCTGATCTCAGAAAAATACAAGTCGGTCAAAGCAACAATCACCGTTACGCCTAGAGAAGACGGAGACGGTAGCCAGGTGGTGTGGACCATCGAATGCAGTAAGATTAGCTCTGACATCGACGATCCACAATTCATCATTGACACTCTTGTTAATTTCTTAAAGGAGACTGATGAGAATCTTCTTCCATAATCTCTTATAGCTCACAAGGTTCGTCTTTATATAGAATAATCTAACAATTTAAAATAAACTGGAACAGATCTATTGTGTGTCTAAGTTTTATTTAAGTATCTTTATTTACATTTCGCGTTTTGGGATGTATAAACTGGTGTGGCTATCAAGATGATTAATAAAATGATTTGCATATTATTGTTGGATTGATGATTATGAAATTATCTATCTCTATACAGTAAAATAGATAATTATCTACTAAGGTTTTCGGACCAAAAAGGTTAATAGTAATACATAATCACACATAATTTTATTCTGTAACTCCGAAGGGACATTCAACTTTTTCTTTTTAAATAATGAAATTAATAAATATTTTTTACATATTTTCTCTTCTGAACCACTTCCATTATTTCATTTAAAAACCTATTGGTAATTTGGTACACATAATCGCATTCTTCTTCTTGGAAACTGAAAAGTAATACTATATCTGGATCAGTTGCGTATGGTTCGAGTTTCTTGCTAAATTTAGCAAGTGAAATAAATTAGGTCTTCACACTATATTTCCTTCAAGGTAAATTAGGTGTTCACATTAATGTAACAGACTCACCTTGAATAAAAATACTAACAATTAGTGAGTCACACAACGGAAATAGTCACTAGACAGGTGTTGTCATGAACGATTCACCACACACACCAAGTTATGATAATTCGAAACCGTTTTTATCTCATTATACCTTTTCCTCAAACCGGAAACATGTTTTGCTTAGTTCAAGTTAAGGAATAAGGATTCTTATTTTTAAATAATCGTTATGGATTTTTTCTTTTGAATGATTTTTCTAATCCAGTTAATTGCTAGAAGTATTTTGAAGAGTTAGACAGATCAATTATTTCGGACTTATTTCTGGATCTATTTTTTAAGTGGGAACTCATCTAAGCTACTATGCATTAGTTATCTTTTACAGTAATGGTTGCCATTTACCATGTTTTATTTGTTAAAAAGTTCAGATGTATTTACTCATGAAGCTATGCATAAATAAATAAATAAAATATTGTTTTCGTTATATTGGCGATTCTAATAAAAGGGCTCAGTTAATCCACATTTTATCAAATGGCTAACTGAGACATGTGCGACATGCAACCCTCCATTATATACAATAAAAATTAAATGGGTAAAACAACTCTTGACTTGGCCATTTTGGTTAGTTTTGTTAATAAATGAAAAAAATACCAAACATAAAAAATAAAAGAATCTCAGTGACATAAGAAAATGGCAAATCTAAATCGAGGGAAAAGTTTAAAAATTTGACCATACAGTCAAATGCATATTAAAGGTTTTTTTCAGCTCGCCAAAGATATTACTTTTTTTTAATATATAAAGTATTTTAATTTTTCTGCTTAGCAGAAGAAATGTAAATTAATTGCTTATGGTTTAAGTTAATAGCTAAAATAAGCCGGTAAAATAATTTTTGGTCATGCACAAATATTCTTCCATGTAGATTCACTTTTTCAACATACTAAGCTACGAACAGTTGGTGAGAGTCATGAACACATCACATCCTCATGTATTGTCATTTTTAGTTAAGAGATTGATGAACACAATTACACAAACCCTCACCTTACAGAACAATCGCTTTTACTCACTCATCAGTTTCCTCATACTTATACTTTTTTGTTTAAAAAGGTTTTGAAGGAGATTGAAGATTCAGTGAGACATACTTTGCTTAGTTCGAGTTAACAATATACTGCATGTATTGTTTTATTATTAATTCACTATTTATACCATTGATGTTTTATTTTTTATTATTATTCCAGTTAATCGCTATAAGATAAAATAACTAAACAAGTTCGAAATCGGGTTGCTAAATAATATGTGACTCAATTTATGTAAGTTGCGTGACGTGTGCCTATATATTTTGTATTTATTCCACAACATTTACTAGTCATGTCTTAGTTCATAACGTTCACATGGGTTGATAATCGTATACTATAAAAGACAAAATAATAAAACGCGGTTTGGTTTTACATGAAGCTCATAGAGCAAGAGTCATTTAAGAAGAATTTTACTAGTGATCATATATATCTAAAAATGTATCTCATAGCAAAATAATTTTCGTAAAGCACTTGCTTGATTGAGTTAATCGATACACAAACTAGGCTGTTGAAATCAATGTGGTCTGCAAATTTTATTTCCTCCCATGTACCACATTAGTCTGCAAGTCAATGTGGTCTGCAATTCAAATACTGAAGCTTTAGGTTTTAAAAAGATTCCACAGAGTGAAAAAGTTAGATGGGTGGGGTTAGGTGATTTCATTTAATGTAATTGTCATAAACCTCTGTCTTTCTATATAACCACATTCATTATAGTGAGAAGGTTATTATCAAACCCACACATAACATAGACTTCAAAAACAAAAACAAAAAATAGAGAATGGCACTAAACGAATCTACTCATGAGTTTGACATGAAGTCTCAGGCAGACGACCTGTTTAAAGATTTCATGAAAGCATTAAAAGACAATGGTAAGTCTTTAGCAGTATTGCATACATCTTATTGATTAATCTGCTAACTATTTTTTCGACTAAACCTTTAATTTCTATATATGTTTCAACATAAGATAAGGTGGAGATCGAGGCTGAGGATTGGGAGAAAAGAGAAATTACGATAAATTTGATCAGCTCTGAAATTTTGAGGAAGTACAAGACGTTCAAATTAACCACCACCATTACTCCTAGGGATGACGGTGATGGCAGCCGTGTGAAATGGACCGGCAAGATCGAGAAGTTTCCCAATGATGACATCCACGTCGACCCACACATCTTCATCAGCACTGTTGAGTTTAATCGTAAGTCTCCGGCAGAAGAATTGTTTAAAGCTTTCATGGAAGCAGTAAAAGATGATGGTAACTTTTCTATATTACATATATCTCATTGATTTATCATTTCTCTTGATTAAATCCCTAATCACTATGTTTTCACTATTAAAGATGAGGTGGAGATCGAGGCTGAGGATTGCACGAATAGGAATGCCACGGTAAAACTGATCTCCAGTGTTATCTTGAGGAACTACAAGACGCTCAAAATAACCATCGTCGTTACGCCTTCGGAAGATGGTGATGGTAGCCACGTTAAATTGACCCTAGTGTTCGAAAAGATTTCTGATGACATCGATGACCCATATCTACCCTTCAACACAGCTGCTTATCTCTTCAAGATGCTCGATGCCAAAATCCTTAAATAAATACGTCCTAACTTGCAAGGTTCGTCTACATTGCAAAACGTTGTCTAATTAAATAAACTGGCATACATATCTATATATTTATTGCAGTATATTCTGCACGATCTCTTATAAACGTTTGGTATTTTGGGGATGTATGGACTCGATCGTATAGCTCTATTATAATAAAACATCTATTGGCAGATTATTGTTGGACCGAATGATTATAATTTTCACAACTGAGTGAGCTAATTGGCGGCTTATGCAACTTGTTTGCTTAATAAAGATATATTATCATGTTCTCCTTTACCTTTAAAAATTATGGAGAAGGCAACTTGAGTAGATATTTATTTCAAAATTACAGAACCACTTTCAATCTACACTATAGTTTACGTTGTTATGTATTTACAATGTATCGTCATAATGATGACTAGATCTGTGTTTACTTCCGCTCGATTTTACGGTAGTAAAAATGCTTTTATAGGAAAAATTGAATTAAGTTGGTCAGTTGAAAAGACCTTTACTATTAACCACTATGTATGGATACGTTTATGATGGTTACTTAGCAGTTAGCACAGTGCCACAGTATATATTTTTTAATCGTTTCACCGCCACTGATTCAGAATCAGAGAAGTAGAATATAGGAACGTTACGTGTCTTTCAAGATACAAATATGCCCATTGTCATTAATTCATTATAATATACCGCTTCCTAAAAAATAAAATAAAACCGTATATATCTTAATAACCCATATTTAAAGAAGGACATGTAAATATCTTCTTGTTTTTAGAGAGTCGTTAAAGAGCCGTTACACGAGTAGAGCCAATGCTAAAAAGAATCCAGCATATGGTGGCGTAAAGTAAAACCGTAAAAAGTGATTTAATTTTTGTAAATTTTCATCAAACACCTTCATTGAGAAGATTATCATCAAACCCACACACAACAAATACTCAAAGAACAAAAAAAAAAACACTAATTAGAGATTAGAGAATGACACTCGGTGGATATCTCTCTGATGAGTTTGACATCAAGTCTCCGGCATACAAATTCTGTCAAGGTTACATGCCATGCAATGCAATATCATTATTTATTGCTTTGCTACTTGGACTCAGATGGAAAATCAATTAAAGGTACATTGTTTCACTCTATCTTAATTTGTAACCATTCATTACTCATGATTCGAATAATTTCCTAAATGGCAAAATTGAATGGACAGAGAACCATAAATGTGGTCGCACTCAATCAGATTAAGTACTTCATTCGAGAAGACATTTATTTTTCAAAAAACCAAGTGTGGTTCTAGATGGGAAGAAATGTAAGTATTAAAGACTTTAATAAGATAACCATCCATGTCATGTCCCTTAATGGGCTATAACTCAGCGTAATTAAATCCTAGATGATCTATGTTTCACTCTCTCACCATAAAATTATTCATAATATGTTAACCATGTTAATTTCTACCTTTACCTGTATATATAGGATCTCCACTGGTGAAGATAAAGAAGTTTGTTTCATCCACTGTACAGCATCATCGGTGGCAAAATGATGGAGTACTACAAAACATTCGAAGGAACCATCACAGTTATTCCTAAGGACGGTGGAAGCCTTCTGAAATGGTCTGGTGAGTTTGAGAAGACCAGCCATGAGATCGCTGACCCACACGTCATCAAGGACTTTTCTGTTAAGAACTTCAAAGAGGTAGACGAATATCTCCTTAAGCAAAGCGCTTAAAAGTTGAATCTTTAAAATATATAAGTGTGGGTTCTATGATTGCGCGGTTTGGTTTATCTAAGAAGTTAAATAAAATGGATGCCCATATGATCCATTTTGGATCCTCTTAATGAGTTATCCTTATTTATGATTGCGCGGTTTGGTTTTCGGAGTATACTAGGTGCTTCCCCACGCAACGCGTGGGTTGTGGTGTAGTTGACACTTTCTTGTTTTTTTGGTCTTTTCGTTTTTTTTTTGTATTATTTCGTTTTAATTAGGCATATACAGGTTTTGCCGTCACTTTTATTTATACACTATATTATACCATTTCGTTCAGATGTGTATAATTGTGGCGTTTATTTTTTATGAATTATGAAGATGTTGTTTCTTGCTTTTGAGGATCCAAACTTATCATTGACTGATATTGTTCCCAATACATTTATTGTATTTTAGATTTTCTAATTAAATGCTTATGTAAAC
>NC_025701.1:11693131-11722954 GCF_000633955.1 Camelina sativa | reverse complement strand
AAAAAACGAAAAATGATTTGAGGTATTGTAGAAGAGAATGAGAGAATGTGAGAATAAGATAGTAAAAGAATGTCAATATGAGATAATGATAGATTGAGAGAATGCTTATTTATATGATAAGAAATTATGGAAGTTACATTTAGAACTATGGAGTTACAATAGTAATTTATTGTGTTTGAATAAAATTGAGTGGTAGAATATGATTAATGCATAATTTATTTTATTTTCAGTTATAATTTTATTTTAATGTGTGAGTTAAATGTATTGTGTTTATTGGATCTTAAATATTGTTTAAAGCAATTAGAAAGCAAATAAAAAAATAAAAAAAATTAGAAAACATTAAATGAAAATCAACCAATAAGGAGAGACCAAAACCTTACTTTTATATATATGATATATTGCTTTAAACTTTGAAATGAGAAATATATTATAAACAATAATTTTACATGAGAAATATATTAATTTAGCCAACCAAAATATGAATATAAGTTTAGCCAACCAAAATAAATAAAAAATATTAAAATTTAACTAAAAATAATTTCTCTTGAAAGATAATAAGTTAGTAGGAGGAATGAATTAATGTACAATTATTGGATAGGAGTTACATTTGAGTTAAATGGAGTTACATGTCTTTAATTATAAATAAATATTTTAATTTTTTATAACCTAAAATAAAAGGAATACCAAGTGGCTGAATCAAAATTCACATGATTTGGTTGTTTGTTGATATAAACTCAACACTTACACATAATATTTCAAAATAAAAAATATTACTTTTTAAGTGACAAACTAAATTAGTTTTCTTATAAAATTATATGAATTCTTCAATCTCAATAATTTTTAAAATCCCAAGGATAACTTATATTTTTTTGGTTTTCACTCATCAATTTAATTTATAGTGCTAGATTTCATACTAATGGTTTCATCTTTAGAGAATTTAGTGAAATGATATTTTTAAAATTATATTTTATTTTTATATTTAAGTTCCAGTTGAATATGTTTTGTTTTTTGGATCATTTTTTATTTTGATTAAAGACACAAAAAACCAATTGTTTAATTATGTTCTTTTTGTTTTCAAAAACCTCAAATCATAAAAAAAAATATATATATATATATATATTATATTGATCTCTGCAGATTTAACAATTGGATCACAAAACAAAATAGTCTTTATAAATGGATAAATGGATAATTATATTGATCTTTAAATATTATATTGATCTTTATAAATTATTTAAAATGATACATGAATATGTGAGATAACCAGAGACATAATAGATAATTACATATGGATCATTTCAACTTTATGATCTTATTGTGTGGTGAATATTGTAAGGAAGTATGAAAATAATGACTTATAAGATGTTAATATAAAATAGAAAATGGAGATAAACATTTTAAAAGATTAAAATAAATATATAAGATATACATATCATACAAACTCTAAAACTAAGCTTTTACAATGATATTTGATTTGATTTTTTATAACCCATACAACAACAATAACAAAAAAAATACAAAACAAAACAAAACAAAACAAAAAAGAGATTTGAGAGTAGTGGAAGAAGATGAGAGAATGAAAGAGTGATAGACTAAGAGAATAAGATAATGAGTATTTATAGGAAGAGAAATGATGAAAAATTACATTTAGAAAAATGAGAGTTACAATTCTAATTTATTGTTTTGTTTTAATACAATTGATTAATACAACTTAGTGGAGAAATAAAGTTAATGCATAATTTATAGGGAGAAGCTATAAAGATTTCAGTTTTATATTATGTGAGTTAAATGTGAAAATTAATTTTTTTAAAATTTGTGTATTAATAAAAAAATTTTTGTTAAAATTGCATTGCCAAGTGGACCAATAAGGAGAGACTGAAACTCTACTTTTATATATATGATTATATAGAGACACGTCACATATTTACAATATATGCCCATAAATATTATTATATCGTTATGTAGTATTTGAACAATACTAGAGAGGTTTATAAATTATAAACCGTATTTTATAAAAAAAAAATAAGTAAACCGCTTCCTCAACAAAGAAAAATAAAAAATAAACTGTATCTTAAAAAAAAAGTTTTTGTTATTCAAATTAAATATAGGAGAAGAAAACAAGTCAGAATCAAACAATTGAAGAGTGTCGTCAATGAGTAATGACTTATTAATGTGGTTTGAGTTTGACGGTCGAGCACGAGCAAAGTTATTCGGATCGATGGAGACGAGACGACTTGCCATCATCTCATGCAATGAATATCAACTTTATTTATTGCTTTGCTACTTGGACTCGGATGAAGAATCAATTTAGTGGCTCAAGATCCAGTATATCAATTCAGTATTATTGATTTTTTAAACCATGTTTGATTTGTTTTATCTTTTAAAATCTAATATAATATTTAGACCCATGTAGTAGTAGATACATTCTAATAAGAAACAGATATTGCTGAAATTCTGTATATTCAATCTGATACAAGTCGATTACATATATAGAGTAAGCTAGAACTGAAACCCAAAATATAGGAGAATCTCTAAGAATGTATAACTATCGAGCCTCTGTTACGGAGAGAATAAACTCTGTTTCGTAGAATATGCTTGACAATAGTAAACCGGCAATAACCATCACTAACCGAAATGACCCACTTCAATACCCCCCCTCAAGCTGGACCATACAGGTTGAGTATGCCCAGCTTGGACCGAAAATCTTCAAAACTCTCTGTGCCCAACGGCTTGGTGAATATATTCGCGAGTTGTGTCTTTGTGTTAACATGTTGGAGAAGTATATTTCGGGAAACAACCTCATCCCTTACAAAGTGGCAATCGTTCTCTATGTGTTTCGTTCGCTCGTGAAACACCGGATTGGACGCTATGTGGATTGCTGATTTGCTATCATAATAAACATTCATTGGCTGAACATGAAAAACTCCCAACGTGTGTAGCATGCGCTTTAGCCATATTAGTTTCTGAACCAGATCTGCCATCGCCCTGTATTCTGCTTCCGCTGACGATCGACTCACTGTCTTTTGCTTTTTCGTTTTCCAAGACACAGGAGAGTTGCCAAGTTGAATGAAGTAACCTGTAACTGAGCGGCGTGACATACGACAACGAGACCAGTCCGAATCACACCATCCAGTTACTTGAAAATCATTGTCAGAGCGTAATAGGATACCTTGACCAGGATCAGACTTCAAGTAGTTAACCACTCGGATCGCTGCATGCCAGTGATCCTCCTTTGGTTCCTTCATAAACTGAGCTAATAAATGTACCGAGTAAGCTAAATCCAGCCTTGTTACCCCCAAATATATCAACCGGCCGAGTAGTCTCCTGTAAGGTGTTGGATCACTCAAGATGCGAGATTTTGAAAACTGCAGAGAATGATTCTGGTCTAAAGGAAAGTTCACTGGTTTGCAGCCAAGTAAACCCGTCTCTGCAATAATATCTAGCGCATACTTCCTCTGACATAAATACATACCAGATTCATTCCTTGCTATTTCGATGCCCAAGAAATATTTCAACTCTCCCAAGTCTTTCATCTTAAAACAGGATGCCAAGTAGTCCTTAAACTTTGCCGTTGCATCCTCATTACTGCCAGCTATTATGAGGTCATCCACATAGATTAGTATATGTATGCGAACTGCACCTTGCTCATAAGTGAATAATGAGTAATCGGCTAAGGACTGAACGAATCCATAATCCTTCAAAGCTGTTGTCAGTTTTGCAAACCAACATCGCGGTGCCTGTTTAAGACCATAGAGAGATTTTCTCAAACGACATACCTTGTTCTTGTCAGGTAGTTGATAACCAGGAGGCAAACGCATGTAGACTTCTTCCTCTAAGTCGCCGTGTAAAAATGCGTTTTGAACATCCATTTGATGAACCTTCCAACCATATTTCACAGCCGTCTCCAAGAATAGCCTAACCGTACCCATTCTTGCCACTGGTGAAAAAGTTTCACCATAGTCCTCGCCTTCAACTTGTTTGTTACCCATGGCAACAAGTCTTGCCTTATATCTTTCGATTGAGCCATCAGATTGAAACTGGGAGGCAAATCATACGATGTCCCAATAGCCTTCTTACCTGGAGGCAAATCACCGATGTCCCAAGTGTGGTTTTCTTCCAAAGCCCCATATTCAAAACCAACTGCGTCACACCACCGTTCATCCTCCATAGCCTTTTTAAATGATTTGGGTTGGATTGTAGAAATCACCGCAGCTACATATGCGATGTGTTGTTCTCAAAAGCGAATTGTCGTATCCTGATCAGCAATGGGATAAACGACATTACAGGTTTCCTTGGTAGACTTGGAGGTAGGATTAACCACATAATCCTTCAATTTGACCGAGGTTGTCTTGTTTCGTTGACCCTTGCCTAATTTAGGTGACGGTGGACTTGCTTCAGTTGGTGATGTCGATATCAACGACGGTGTTGGTTCTCGAGATGGAGGAGCAGATCGTGACTCGTCAACAGGTCTTTCTGTCGGGCCTTGCAAAATAAGAGGTTGACTTGTTGAGCCCAATTCAGATATGGATCGTGATCCAGTTGATGCAGCATTTGGGATGGGCCTTTGCAGGATCGGCCCATTATCAATATCATCTTGGACCATCCCTTCCAACATAGGTGCCCATAGTATATTCCCGTCGTCATCATCGTTTTCCAGTGGAAACGATGTTGTTGTTTCGAATGGAAACTTTGATTAAGAGAATACAATGTCTCTGGAGACAACAAAATTCAGACTTTTCCATATCATAGACCCGCCAGCCCTTTTTCCCATTGGGGTATCCAACAAAAACACACCGACGTGATCGTGATTCAAATTTGTCCCCTTTGCGATTCAGATTGTGAGCATAACACAGACTCCCAAACACTCTCAGATGATCATAGGTCGGACGTTTGTTATATAACTTCTCATATGGCGTTATCTTACCCAGAACAGAGCTTGGTGTTCTATTAATCAGATATCTGGCTGTAAGAACACATTCACCCCAGAATTGAATCGGCATATTAGCTTGGAACCTTAAGGCGCGTGCAACATTCAAAACATGTCTATGTTTTCTTTCGACCCTGCCATTCTGTTGTGGCGTATGAACCCAGGAAGTCTCATGAAGCACTCCATTTGATTGAAAGAAATAAGTCAAAGAGAGAAACTCTGAACCATTATCAGTACGAATCGACTTGACTTTTGTATTAAACTGTCGTTCCGTTAAAGAGAAGAAATTTTTGAGATGAGTTGAGGCTTCTCTTTTGTCGTTGAGAAGATGAAGCCAAACGGCTCTCGAGTAATCTTCAACGATTGTGAGAAAGTATCTTGCACCAGAGTGAGAGGGAACACGGTAAGGCCCCCAAATATCAACATGTATGAGCTCAAAAATCATAGTTGTTTTATTCAGACTGAGTGGAAAACAATCTCTTGTTTGTTTTGCCCGAAGGCATACATCACAAGTTTTATTAGAACCAGCAAGTGAACTAGACAAAGAAGATAATAATCCAACAACTTTAGCAGAGGGATGTCCTAATCGCTTGTGCCACAACTCATGGGATCCATCATCTTTTGTGGTTACTGCACCAGCGACCTCCATACTGCGAAAGTGGAAGGTCCCGCCAACTCTCTTACCAGCTCCAGTCACCATCCTCGAAGCTCGGTCCTGAACCACAAGGAACGTATCAGCCATTTGAACCACACACTTGTTTTCATCCATTAACTGACCAAGTGATATCAAATCAGACTTCAACTCTTTAACAAAGTAGACTGATCGCAACACTAAACCAGAACCCAAAAAGACTGTTCCCTCTTTGAGCGAGACTTGCTCTCTACCATCGGCCATTATGACCAAAACTGGTGGCATATCTCTCACATTTGACAGTGTCTCAAAACACCCTGTCAGATGATGAGATGCCCCTGTATCCAATATCCAAGAAGGTTGAGTGAACTTACCTGAGGATTTTTCAGTTGAGGCTGGCTTGTCAGCATTAAGAATGGATTTGATCGCCTTCCACTGCTGATCCGTGAGGCCATTGACTCTGTCACGGTCCCGATCCGTGATCACATGATTCGCTTGTTCCTTTGTAACATCTTCAATGTTTGGAACAACCACACAATTAGCATAAGTCATTGGTGCCTTGCCTTTGCCTGCACCGGAAGAACTACCACGACCACGACCTTGTAGGGAACGTCCCTTGGGTCTATCACCCCACCACTCTGGGTAACCGATGACAGCATAGCAGTTCTCAGCAGCATGACCAGAACGATTACACAACTTGCAAACCACGCTTTTGTCTTTTGCTTCGAAACGAAAAGGAGGCTTTGTGTGAACAGCAAATGAGGTCACCTCTGGTCTTTCTTCACTTGTTACTCTGAGATCTTCTTCTTGTCTGACAATGTTGTATACCTCCTCCAAAGGTTCGACCGGTACTCGCGCCACTAAACTCGACCGGACAGCACGAAACTGTTCATCAAGACCACAGAGAAACTGATGGACTTTATCTTCTTCACGGTCAGCTTCTTGTGCAGATGCAAGATCACATGTGCATAGACCACACTTGCAAGCTCTTATTGGACGATACGCAGCGAGACTATCCCATATGCGATTCAGTTTGCCGTAGTAGGCTTCAATCGCGACTTCTCTCTGTTTGCAGCAAGCCAATATAGCCTTGATTTGTTGAATACGAGACCCATTAATGACAGCAAATTGTTTCTTCAGGTAGTCCCACAAATCTTTTGCAACATCCCTGTGAGAGATTGTCGAACGCAGGATCGGATCAATTGTCATCTTGATCCAAGACACAAGAAGTGCTTGAATGGTCCACCAATCTTCCAAATCAGAGGAGCCTTCTGCAGGTCGAGCAATGGACCCATCCAAGAAACCGAATTTCTTGCGAGATGTCAAAGCCGTTTTCATTCCACATGCCCACTCATCGTAATTAGTACCCTTCAGTAGAGGATGAGAGATTACCGCTCCTGGATTGTCAGTCGAGGTCAGGTCATAAGGTGAGATGGTTCTTCTCACCTCCACAGTTGCACTCGCCGTCGTTGGAGACGCAGTGGTCGGATTCGGATTCGTTGCCATTATAGCAATCAAAGATCAAGAAATCTTAAAATTTTATCGAAAGAAAAATAGTATCAGGCTCTGATACCATAAAGAGAAACAGATATTGCTGAAATTCTGTATATTCAATCTGATACAAGTCGATTACATATATAGAGTAAGCTAGAACTGAAACCCAAAATATAGGAGAATCTCTAAGAATGTATAACTATCGAGCCTCTGTTACGGAGAGAATAAACTCTGTTTCGTAGAATATGCTTGACAATAGTAAACCGGCAATAACCATCACTAACCGGAATGACCCACTTCAATATCTAACAAATTCATCTATATATACATTTTGCAAGTACATTTAGCAAATAAATCCTAGAGTTGCCACATATTTACAAGACTGCCATTGTATTAAATTTTGATTTAAACATTTACTATAAATAAATCATATCAAATTCGGATATTTAATTTCAATAATAACTTCCCATAAAACTGTACTAAACAGGATAACTCTCCTTTCATCTAAGGGACCCGAGATTTCCTATAAAACTGCACCAACTTTAGTGAATGGAAGCTTGAATCGTTTACAGTTTCCATTGAAATGTTTTTAACAAACTAATATATTATTAATATTTATATTTTGGATCAATACTAACTATAATCAATTGATATAAATTTTCTGTTTTAATAAAAAACACTTCACCATTAGAATCCACTTGCACAATTATAAATACAAAAGTGTCAACTAATATAGAAATAAAACAATAAAAATTACAAAATCAAATTATAATATAATAAAAAATAGTATAATTGTTTACTAAATTAAATTTAATAAACAATAAGGATATATATAATAAACCACAACATGTAGTTAATGGAAATTATACACTAAATAATTATAGTACATTCAACAAATTGAAAATATAAAAAATAAATATATATGTAATATAATCAATAAATTATATATATATATATATTTAAAAATTATAGACCTGCGGTAAACAATAATTAAATTTAATAAACAATAAGGATATATATAATAAACCACAACATGTAGTTAATGGAAATTATACACTAAATAATTATAGTACATTCAACAAATTGAAAATATAAAAAATAAATATATATGTAATATAATCAATAAATTATATATATATATATATTTAAAAATTATAGACCTGCGGTAAACAATAATTAAATTTAATAAACAATAAGGATATATATAATAAACCACAACATGTAGTTAATGGAAATTATACACTAAATAATTATATTACATTCAACAAATTCAAAATATAATCAATAAACATATATGTAATAAACAATGGTTAATCAATAAATCTATATGTAATAAATATATAATAACCAGTTGTGGCCTAATGGTTGACAAAAAAAACATATATATATATATATATATATATGTAATATAATCAATAAATTATATATATATTTTTTATTTTTTTAAAATATAGACCCGCTGTGTACCGCGGGTGAGTATCTAGTTTTGTAGAAAAACAGAAGTTTTTGGTGAGAGAGACAATAAGTGGAGACAGATTTATATATAAAGAATCCAGAAGATGGTGACGTTAGGTAAAACCGTAAAAAAGTAATAACTATTGTAAAATTTTCATCAAACTCTTTCTATATATAAAGACCTTCATTGAGCAGATTATTATCAAACCCACATAACAAATATACTTAAGAGAGAAAAAAAAAATAAAGAATGACACTAGGAGGATATCTCTCTGTTGAGTTTGATATCAAGTCTTCGGCGAATAGATTCTGTCAAGGTTACATGGCGATAGCGAAACCCACAAGAGACCAAGGTAACTATATATTTCCCATTACACCTATGTTAATTCATAATTCAATTAATATTTCTTGATTACAACTCTAATTGCTATATTATATGTTTTCACCAAAGTTTCGACTGAGGAGATAGAGGTTGATCTACCTTCGGGGAAGAGAAAGGTTAAGCTAAGAATGGAGGGCTTTCAGATCTCGGAGTGGTTCAAGACGCTGGCAAAACCTGATCTCATCGACAGTAATAGTGATGATGATGATGAAGAAGAGGCCAACTCGCGAAACCCAGATTACTACAATAAGCTCGAAGGAACCATGAGCGTCATTCACACGGAAGGCTGTGACGGTGGCCGAGCATACTGGACCATACAGTATGAGAAGGTTAGCGATGACATCAAGGACCCACGTTTCATCGTCGACACTACTGCAAGATACTTTCAGGCGATGGATGAGAGAATCTTCTCAAAATCCTCAGAATGATCTGAAACAGAGTACGTGGAACGTACGTGGAACGTAACCCCATATATATATATATATTTATATATCGATCATACAGTTTATAATAATTTATGATACTAGTTATCGTTTAATTATGGTTGGCATATAGGAAGTATTTGCTCTTGAAGCGTCCAAGATGCATAATTAACATATCGATCTGCATGTTATTGTTGTATCGACGATATAAATTTATAATAAAAGGGATGATTTATTAATCCATGTTTTATTATTGGTTAAGTGACATATGTGAATTATGCAACTCATTGTCTAAGTAAGAAACCCATCTCCACCATTTACAAAATATTACATTATAGTAAATATGGACAAGGGCAGCTCCTAACCTATCCAATTTGATTGCTTTATTATTTCTGAAGAAACGAATTGGAGTATCAAGAATAAATTGAAATTAAAAAAATGTAAAGAGTTAGTTGAATCTCCATGACATAAGAAAAAACAATGCACAATTCTAGACAGTGCAATACACATATACAGGACCTGCAAAGACATTCGTAACCAAGATGTTATTATTAGCAAATCACAAGTAAGAGACTTATTATATATTTCTTCTTATTTATACAAGTTTAATATCCTATCATTTTATCATATGTAATTAAGTTACTCATGATATTACTAAGTAAAGTCTTGAATATATGTTTAAATAATCAAGCGCATTAACTTATACATATGGTACTCAATTTTTTGGTTTTCTTTCTCCAAAATGTAATGTATAGTAATGAAATTAAATTTGGTTATTTGAAATGGTTGAGTGACATTTATTTGACGATATTCGTAAGACAAAATTAGTCACTTTCTTTTGCTTGTTGAATGGTTTTAGTTACTTGCTAAATTAAGCAGATGAAATAAATTATCACCATAGATAAAAATATTCTTCCGCGTAGATATTCATTCTACTTTAACAGACTTGTTAGTCATTATGAACAAATACCAATTAGTGAGTAATAAAGTAATATTCTTTAACAGACTCGTTAGTTTATTCAATGAATATAATCGTTAACAGACTCAAGCATTGTACATAATGAATATATTTTATTACATTATGAACAAATACCAATTAGTGAGTAATAAAGTATAAATAGACTAACGAGTCTGTTACTCACCGCACACTCAAGCATTGTCTTTTCTGACTTAAGAACATCTTGATGGTTGTTCAAAAAAAAAATAACAGCTTGATGAACACAACTTAAGTCTCATATCCAACGAAGCAATCACATTTAGAATGTATTTACTCATAAAGCTTTAAAATACATAATAATATATCGATTTGCATGCATATTATTGTTGTATCGACGATTTTTAATATTATGGTTAATTAAGTTTATCCATGTTAGTACGAAAATCCGATTCGCCACACCACTACTTTAAAAGCACAAGGACAGAGAACGCATATGTAAAACTATCCAATTTGGTTGTGTTAGTTTGTTTAAAGAAAAGATATACTCTTCAGTAGCTACTTTAATTCAAAGAGACTATCAAAGCTTTATTATTATTAATAGAAATTATTCATACATAATCGATAATTTTTTTTACTCTTGTTATGAAAATTTAAGTTTATCAATGTAATATCAAAAGCAATGTATTTTAGGTTTTTTCGTGTGTTGAAAATGTATTGTTTAAATGAAATATCCAGATATATTAAAAATTAAATTGTCAAATCCATTATAACTTCATCGCATTCACATTTTGTATACTCACATGACTCACATTTTTTAAAAAAAATATATTTGCTTGATTGGAATTAATTGGTATTGATACATTAGGTAGATGATATTCTTTCCACAATGTGCTACATTGGTAATTAATTAAGTGGGTGAAACCAAATATTTAGAAAAAAACCATGAGGTGTTAAAGTTGGGTGGTGGGTTTAGGTGAATATAATATCTGTAACTTTCACTGTATAAACACCTTCATGCATGAGAAGATTATTACTTCCTCTGTCCTAAAATATTTTCTTTTTTGTTTGTTATAATTATTAGTTTTTTCTCATGTTTCTATGCATAATTTTCTTTTAATTTAATAGTTTATGAATTTTTAAATTCTTTCATATTGTTTTCTATTAGTTGAACTTTTATAAAGGATCAAATATTTATTACAGTATTTGTTAACTTTTGTGCTTTTAGCCAAAAAAATGTAAAAAAAAAAAATGGGACAGAGGAGGAAGTATAAAAAAAAAAATCCGATTGAAAGGACATGAGAAATATTACTTCCTCTGTCCTAAATATGAAATATTTTAGGCTTTTTTGTTTGATTCAATTATTAGTTGTTTCTCATGTTTCTATGCATAATTTTCTTTTAATTTAATATTTTCTGAATTTTTAAATTCTGTAATATTTTTTTCTATTAGTTGAACTTTTATAAATGATAAAATATTTCTTATTTGTTACATTTTGTGCTTTTAGCCAAGAAATGTAAAAAATAACGGGACAGAGGAAGTATAAAAAAAATAATCAAACCCACACAACATCTATATACTTAAAAGAAAAAGAAAAATCACTAATTAGAGAAAATGGCACCGAAAGGAACTTCTTCCGTTAATTTTGACGTTAAGTCTCCAGCATCCCTCTTCTTTCAAGATTTCATGGTGAAGACGAAATTTCCTAAGGAAGGCCATGGTAATCAACTCTTCTACACACTCACTGAATTTACATTTTCTTGATTACATTTTCATGTTTCACCATAGCCGAGTTAGAGATCGACAATGTGGCCGGTACGGGGAAGAGAAGGAAAAGGTACAAAATGAGCCGCTTTCAGATCACGAAAGAGTGGTACAAGACTATCAGAGAATCCGTCCCCAATGACGAGGTGTGGCAAAACCCGGATTGTTTCAAAAAGCTCGAAGGAACCATGACCGTCATTGTTAAGGAAGACGGTAACGGAGCCCACGGGGTGTGGACTGTTGACTACGAGAAGACTCGCGGTGACTTGGACGACCCACGCTTCATCATCAAAACTTGTGTCAAATTCTTTAAGGTGATGGATGAGAATCTAACAAGTTAAATAAAGTGGAATCCCATATATCTAAGGTTATTGTTATCATTTACAATAATTTTCATTTAAAATGTTTTTCTACCCATATATCTAAGCTTATTGTTATTGCAGTGTGCACTATATTATGCAATTTTTCGACTCTCCACCGTTACATACAAAAATCAAAAAAAAAACATAAGGGCAAGGCAAACCTATCCAATTCAGTTGTTGTTAAGAAACGAAATAATTAACCAAATAAACTGGAAATACAAAATCTCAATATTTTAAATCTGCGTGACATAAGAAAAACAAAGGACAACTCTATACAGTAGAATAGATAATTATCTACTAAGGTTTTCGGACCAAAAAGGTTAATAGTAATACTAGCAAATTAATCACACATAATTTTATTCTGTAACTCCAAAGGAACAATCAACTTTCTCTTTTTAAATAATAAAATTAATAAATATTTTTAACATATTTTCTCTTCTGAACCACTTCCATTATTTCATTTATTGGTAATTTGGTAAACATAATCGCATTCCTCTTCTTGGAAACTGAAAAGTAATACTATATCTGGATCAGTTGCGTATGGTTCGAGTTTCTTGCTAAATTTAGCAAGTGAAATAAATTAGGTCTTCACACTCTATATTTCCTTCAAGGTATAGGTGTTCACATTAATGTAACAGACTCACCTTGAATAAAAATACTAACAATTAGTGAGTCACACAACGGAAATAGTCAATAGACAGGTGTTGTCATGAACGATTCACCACCCACACCAAGTTATGATAATTCGAAACCGTTTTTATCTCATTATACCTTTTCCTCAAACCGGAAACATGTTTTGCTTAGTTCAAGTTCATGTTTTGCTTATTTTAAAATAATCGTTAGGGATTTTTTCTTTTGAATGATTTTTCTAATCCAGTTAATTGCTAAATGTATTTTGAAGAGTTAGACAGATCAACTATTTCGGACTTATTTCTGGATCTATTTTTTAAGTGGGAACTCATCTAAGCTACTACAGTCTATGCATTAGTTATCTTTTACAGTAGTGGTTGCCATTTACCATGTTTTATTTGTTAAAAAGTTAAGATGTATTTACTCATGAAGCTATGCATAAATAAATATATAAAATAAAATATTATTTTCGGTATATTGACGATTCTAATAAAAGGGCTCAGTTAATCCACGTTTTATCAATTGGCTAACGGAGATATGTGCAATATGCAACTCTCCATTACATATAATAAAAATCAAATGGGTAAAACAACTCTTGACTTGGCCATTTTGGTTAGTTTTGTTAATAAATGAAAAAATACAAAACATAAGAAATAAAAGAATCTCAGTGACATAAGAAAACGGCAAATCCAAATCGAGAGAAAATTTTAAAAAGTTGGACCATTCAGACAAATGCATATTAAAGGTTTTTTCAGCTCGCCAAAGATATTACTTTTTTAAAAAAATATATACAGTATTTTGGTTTTCTGCTTAGCAGAAGAAATGTAAACTAATTGCTTATGGTGTAAGTTAATAGCTTTAATAAGCCGATAAAATAATTTTTGGTTTTCCACAAATATTCTTCCATGTAGATTCACTTTTTCAACATGCTAAGCTACGAACAGTTGGTGAGAGTCATGAACACATCACACCCTCATGTATTGTCATTTTTAGTTAAGAGATGTAAGGCAGAACAACAACAACACAACACTCGTTGTTTCGGTTCAGCAAAAGAATAGAGTGGGCCTTGACAATAGTAACAGTGTATTGCCCTTGTCAACATGTGAGACTGATCGTACAGTCAAACCAAGTGTGACAGTTCACACTACGATACAAGTTAAGAACAGATACGCTTCCCTTGGATCAACAACTCTCAGCAGATAATGACATGTGTAGGGAACAATCAGACTTGTAAACTTAGCTCTCGTCATACATATTTTCACAATGTGATGTAACAAGGTTTTTATGCAATAAAGTAATAATCTTGAGTTGCTCATCTTTTGGCTTACTAGGGTTTTTCACCCTTGCTTTCATGGTATCAGAGCTAGGTAATACGGTCTATGGCTCCAGAAGATTCATTTTCTTCCGCTCTGTTATCTATTTATCAGGTTGTGACTCTCAAGCTTACGGAGTCCAACTACCTTCAATGGAAAACTCAGTTCGAGTCTTTCCTATCTCCTCAAATGCTACTTGGTTACGTTAATGGCTCAATCCCTCGTCCAGCGTCAACACGGTCCGTTACTCGTACTGAAGGGGTCACTGAAAAACCAAACCCGGAGTTTTCCAAATGGATTCGTAATGATCAACTGGTCATGGCATGGATCTTGGGGTCGCTGTCTGAAGCAGCCATTAGAGTTGTCTACTGTCTGCAGTCTGCTCAAGCGGTATGGTCTGCTCTCGCTAAGAAATTCAATAGGGTCTCTACCTCTAAGAAATTTGAGCTGCAGAACAAATTGCGTGCCTGTCTTAAGTCTGGTAGATCTATGGAGGATTATCTTAGTGAACTCAAACAAGTGTTTTGATCAGCTTGACTCAGTAGGCTTCCCTATGAGCGATTTGGAGAAAATCCATGGCTTATTGTTTGGTCTTGTTAAAGAATACGAGACTGTAGCTACTGTGATTGAACATTCCATGGATTCGATTCCTCCTCCTTGCTATGAAGATGTTATCTTCAAAGTCATCGCCTTTGATGATAAACTAAAAGCGTACTCTGCTGCGCCTGTTGTCACTCCACATCTTGCTTTTCAAGCTGAGAAATAACAACAACACTTCGACAGAGGAGGTTCGAACAACAACAGCAGAGGTGAACGTAGTGGATTCAGAGATCGAGGAAACTACTCTACAAGAGGACGTGGTTTCCAACAGCATAGCAACAATCAGAACCAAAACGGAGGATCCTCTATTCGACCAACATGTCAAATTTGTGGGAAATACGGTCACAGTGCTTTCGACTGCTACAATCGTTACAATGAAGAATTTGTTCAGTCTTTACCCTCTGCTCTAGCTGCTATGCGAGTCTCTGATGGAGATCACCACACAGGAAATGAGTGGCTCCCTGATAGTGGTTCTACTGCCCACATCACTCACACCACTACTAATATGCAACATGCTCAACCATATCAAGGTCAAGACTCCGTAATGGTTGGAAATGGTTAGTTCTTGACCATCACTCACATAGGATCAGTGCCTTTGCAGACAACATCAGGTAAATTCCTCCCACTTAAAGATGTCCTGGTCTGTCCAAATGTTATTAAGTCTCTTCTCTCTATCTCTAAGCTGTGTGATGACTATCCTTGCTCTGTTAAATTTGACTCTGATGGTGTGTGTGTAAAGGACAAACATACCAAACAGCTCCTCACAACCGGAAGCAGGAATAGAGATCACTATGTGCTCAGGAATCCATCGTTCGAAGCCTTGTATTCTAATCGACAGCTAGCAAGTAGTGATGAGGTGTGGCACAAACGTTTTGAGAGGATACATTGTGATTTGTGGGATCCTGCTCCAATCCCTTCTACTCAATGTTTTAGATACTATGTTATCTTTGTTGACAACTACACTCGCTACTGTTGGTTTTATCCTTTGAAGAATAAATTAGACTTCTACTCTGTTTTCATTCTATTCCAAAATCTAGTTGAGAATCAGTTAAGTCAGAAAATCAAGATGTTTCAGTGTGATGGTGGAGGTGAATTTGTTAGCACACAATTTGTAACTCACCTTGCAACATGTGGAATCAAGCAATTAATCTCTTGTCCTCACACTCCTCAACAAAATTGTTTGGTAGAGAGGAAGCACAAACACTTAACTGAATTAGGCCTCAGCATGATATTTCAGAGTAAAGTTCCACAAAAATTCTGGGTTGAAGCCTTTTTCACGGCAAACTATCTGAGTAATCTTCTCCCCTCCTCTGTGTGCTTGCATCTTCTCTAAGTCCGTATGAAGGCTTGTTTCAACTCAAGCCTGATTATTCAGTTTTGAGAGTGTTTGGGAGTGTTTGTTATCCCACTCTTCGAGCCTATGGAGCAAATAAGTTTGATACAAAATCATTGAAATTTGTCTTCCACGGATATAACAACAAGTACAAAGGATATCGGTGTATCTACACTCCTACTAGACGTGTCTATATTAGTAGACATGTTCTCTTTGATGAACAGGTGTTTCCATTTGCTGATGACTATGCTCACTTAGTCCCAACAGCAACATCATCTCTTTTATCGGCTTGGCAGAAAAGCTTTCAACCTGCAGCATCAACAGTTTCTGCAGTTCCCACAGTCTCTGCAGTTCTTGCGGTTCATCCTCTTCCAGCAGTTTTTGAATCGAGTCAAGGTGCTCTCCCACTTCCAGAACTCGAACCAACGCAGAACAACAACAACACATCACTTTTTGAATCGGAACCCACAAACTCTATGTCACCCGAAGCAACTCCAGAAACTGCAGAGTCTCCGACAACAAGTGACTCGAGTGATGACGCACCTTTGTTCTCTGAGGATGACTTTCCTCCACTTGCTACCTGTTGTTAATGATCATGCTATGGTCACCAGGGGAAAACCAAAATCCAAATATGCTCTTACAATCACTCACAACACTGTTAAAGGGCCTAAAACAATAGCTGAGGCACTAAAACATTGAGGATGGACAGCAGCTATGGGAGAAGAGGTTGACACCTTTGTTGAAACCAACACATTTACTTCGATCCCACGAACACCAGATATGAATATTCTTAGATGTCGATGGATCTTAAAGAAGAAACTCAATGCAGATGGGAGCTTGGACAAACTTTGAGATCGTCTTGTAGCTAAGAGATATAATCAAGAGGAAGGCGTTGATTTCCTTGAAACATACAGTCCGGTGGTTTGCACTGCAACAGTCTGACTTGTTCTCCATGGGGCAATAGTCAACAAATGGCCACTTAAGCAACTTGATGTGAAGAATGCTTTTCTTCATGGAGATTTAACAAAAACGGTTTACATGCAACAACCTCCTGGATTTGTTGATGTTGTCAACCATGATCATGTCTGGAAACTTCACAAAGCAGTCTATGACCTAAAGCAAGCCCCTCGTGTATGGTTTGACAAATTCAATTAGTTCCTTTTACAGTTTGGCTTTAAATGCAGTTTCAAAGACCCTTCTCTCTTTCTATAAAACAGAGACAATGATCTTATGGTCTTACTCCTCTATGTGGATGATATAGTACTGACTGGAAGCAATCTTACTCTGGTTGACAAACTCCTTGAATCTCTCAATGAGGAATTTCGTATCAAAGATCTGGGCAAATTAAGTTATTTTCTTGGGATACAGGCTCATCATCATCCAGACCGTATGTTCCTCAAGCAACACAAGTATGCAGAGGACCTTCTTGTTGCAGCCGGGATGACTGATTGTGCACCTGCTCCTACACCATTACCTACTGAACTACAAAAGGTCAAGGGTCAAGAAGAACTCTTTGATCAACCAACTTTTTTTTGAAGTCTAGCAGGTAAACTGCAGTACCTCACTTTGACTAGACCAGATATCCAATTCGCAGTTAATTTGGTCTACCAGAGAATGCACTCTCCAACAGTAGCTGATTTTAGTCTGCTAAAATGTGTAATCCGATACATCAAAGGTACCATCGATCATGGTCTCTCCTTCACTCACAACACTGACTCTACTCTGCGAGCATACAGTGACAGTCACTAGGGTGGTTGTCAAACTACTAGTCGGTCAACTGGCGGGTTCTGCACCTTTCTTGGTACCAACATCATTTCATGGTCGGCTAAGCGTCAAACCTCAGTCTCTCGGAGTTCAACCGAAGCAGAGTATCGGTGCCTTTCTGACACAGCCGCTGAAGTGAACTGGTAACGTGATTTGCTTGAGGATGTTGGTATGCCCTTTACACAAACACCAGAACTATATTGTGACAACTTGTCTGCAGTTTATCTATCATCGAACCCCACTCTGCACAAAAAGTCCAAACACTTCAAGACACATTATCACTATGTCCGAGAACAAGTTGCAGAAGGCTCCCTTACAGTTTATCACATCCCATCCGCCTATCAGCTTCCAGATATCTTTACCACGTTCCTGCCTATTCCAGTGTTCGAAGATCTGAAATACAAACTTGGTGTGGTCTCATTACCCACACAAAGTTTGAGGGGGGATGTAAGGTAGAACAACAACAACACAGCACTTGTTGTTTCGGTCCAGCAAAAGAATAGAGTGGGCCTTGACAATATCAAGCCCATCAAGATTTTAAAAGAAGACTTTTCCAATGGTAACAGAGTATTGCCCTTTTCACCATGTGAGACTGATCAAACAGTCAAACCAAGTGTGACAGCTCACACTACGATACAAGTTAAGAACAGATACGCTTCCATTAGATCAACAACTCTCAGCAGATGATGACATGTGTAGGGAACAATCAGACTTGTAAACCTAGCTTTCGTCATATATATATATATATATATATATATATATATATATATATATATATATATATATATTCACAATGTGATGTAACAAGGTTTGTATGCAATAAAGTAATAATCTTGAGCTGCTCCTCTTTTGGCTTACTAGGGTTTTTCACCCTTGCTTTCTGTGTTGTTGTTGTTCTGCCTTAAAAGAGACTGATGAACACAATTACACAAACCCTCATCTTACAGGACAATCGCTTTTACTCACTCATCAGTTTCCTGATACTTGTACTTTTTTGTTTAAAAAGGTTTTGAAGGAGATTGAAGATTCAGAAACCAACTTTGCTTAGTTCGAGTTAACAATATACTGCATATATTGTTTTATTATTAATTCACTATTTATACTATTGAGGTTTTATTTTTTTTTTATTATTATTCCAGTTAATCGCTATAAGATAAAATAACTAAACAAATTCGAAATCGCTATGAGAAATAGTGGACTATTCTTACCAAGATGTTATTAATTTATTATTAAAGATTTAATTTACACGTACTCTTTTAGTAATTACTTTTTTCCAAAGAGACTATCAAATTTTTCTTATTTGTAAAATGAAATTTGTATCCGTTCATTCTGATCATATGTTATGAAAATTAAGTTAGTCATGATATTAGTAATTAAAGTCTTGAGTATATGTTTAAATAATCATGCAAATTATAACTTATACTTGATAGTCAATTTTTTTGGTTTTTTTTTTCTCTCTCCAAAATGCAATGTATAGTAATTAAAAATTGAAGGTGGTTCTTTGAAATATATTTACATGCCGTGTTTTTTGTACTGATAGTTGTGTGAAAGCATTTACTGACATTTATCTGACGATTCGCTAGTCAGAATTAGTCACTTTATTTTGCTTCTTGAATTAGTCAGAATTAAGCAAATGGAAGAAAAAAAATTGCAGTACACAAATTTCTGTATTTTTCCGCGTAGATAGATATCCATTCTACTTTAGTAAACTCCTTATGAACAAATATCAATTAGTGAGGGAAAAACGATCTGTATCCCCATAAAAACTTTCACATAGCACCACAACTACACAGTATTTGAACCTCGACCTTGTCCACACAAACGAGAAGTTCTACTCCAGTTTTCCCCTAATTTTGAAGATTTAAACCCAAAAGCACATAATCATGGTTTACAATTGGTTTACTGTTGACCAGGTAACCATTAACCATAACTAAACCGGATTAACCGTAAATCAAAATCAAACCGAGAGAAATTCATCGCTGTAGGGTTCATCGTTTCGTCTATGATCACTTTCGACTCTCTTAATTCAGTCCCAAGTTGGAAGATGCAATTCACACAACGGTCTTCAAACACATAAAACTTTGCAATTTCAAAATCTGATTTTTTCTGAATTGATTCTTTGATGAAGATGGGTTCAAAGATGAAACCAACAATGTTCAACGAGAGATTAGCAACAACATTAAAGAGTTGCATCACACAGCAAAGAAACAAATCAAACATGGTTCTTATCCGATTCATTTCCTTCGCAATGTCCCTTACAAACAAAGCAGAAGCGTCGATTATAGCTTCGCGAATTCGATGTCTCCGATAAGAAACTCTGATTTCGATTTGTGGGATCCTAAGTATCAATAGGAAACTACTGAGACTTCGAATTCAAACCATCGTTAACGGTGACGGCGAAGATGGAGGAGGAACAAGTTGTGATTCTGGATTTGGCTATTTCATGGCAGTGGTGACCTTCAAACCCAGATTTTGAAATCAGTTTCTCAAATTCAAACAAATCAGTTTCTCAAAATCAGTTTCTTAACGGTGTAATTTGTTTGCGAAATTAGCTATAATAAACACATCCATGTTTAAGGTTCTAAGGCAAAAAATCTGGAATCGGATGTGAGGAGTGATAAGATTGGAACAGAGGTTACGAATGTGGAAAAAAATCAAAGAGAAGAGAAGGAGAAGTGTCACGAATTAAGGAAAGAAAAGTGAGAAAAAAAGATTTTTAGAAATTATGAATTTGTTTATGGTTATTTATTTTTGTCAGAAGAAAATCTGGCATTAGAAGGTGGAGGAAGGAAGAAGACGAAGGGAGATGTTTGGTTTGTGTCAGTTCGGTTTATTCTAGTAGATTTTTGGTTTGGCATCGGGTTTATATCATAAACCGAGTTAACCAACATTAATGGGGATGGAGGTTTCGAACTTTAAAATTATGGGGAAACTGGACTGTAACTTTTCATTTGTGTGGACTGAAATCGAGATTTAGAATCTGTGTAGTTATGGTGCTATATGAAAGTTTTTAGGGGGATACAGATCGTTTTTCCATTAGTGAGTCATAAAGTAATGTTGTCATGGACGATTCACATTCACCGCACGCTCAAGATCGTCTTTTCTGAGGTTAAGATAAGTCTCATATCAAACAAAGCAATCACATCTGTTTAGAATCATATCTTAGTCATTTTGGTTACTCATCATAAACTTTTGAGAAGCCTTTATAAATTTCTATATTTTTTGAATTTTGTGTCTGGATATATTTGTTGTAATTTATTTAAATTTAAGTTCATTAGTCTGGTGTTCCAAAAAAAAAAAAAAGTTCATTAGTCTTTCAAAATGTCGCCTGTGAAACTATTGGAATATAAGAAAAAAAAAAAAGTGTTACTTTTTAGATTATTTGAATTAATTGCTGAATGTATATGTTTATAGCTGTCACATGTCTGTTATGCTTTTGGTTAAATTTAGAAATGTCTGTATATCTACGCCTTAATTGAGAATATATTTCTGTATATTCACGCCTTAATTAAGAATTCTTATCAATCAACCCGATTTCTGAGTAGCTTAAATATATTAATTCATTATAGCGATTAACTCGGATAATAATAAAATTTATACTATTTAAATTTAATTGTATAATAAACGAATTATTCAAAATAAAAATCTGTATCCTCGAACTAAAGCAAAAAGTATGTTATTGAATCTTCAATCTCCATCATAACCTCTTTTTTTTTTTGGTTTTTTAAGTTTAAGTACGAGGAAGCCGATGAGTGAGTAAAAGTGAGTTGTGTAAGTTGAGTGACGGGTGTCAGCAATTCAGCATATTGGTATTTATTCCATTACATTCACTATTGAAGTCCATTTTGAGTTTCATAACGTTCATGTGGGTTTATGATCATATATTCATATCATATAATATACTAGACAAACTATTAAAACGCGTTTTGTGTTACATGAACGTCATAGAGCTTAGTCATGATTTTAGATGAATATTTGACTAGTTATCATCATATTATTTTTACATTATATAATATGATCATATGTTTCTAAAAATGTATCTCCAAACAAGACAATTTACGTAAAGCACTTGATTGATTGAGTTAATCGATAAACTAACTAGGCTGAGGAATTTGTTTAATCCCATGTCTCATATATAATTATATATAGATCGTTCACATTTACAATCACAGCACATTATTCTAATAATGTGTTAAAACTAAATAATTGCGTAAACCACTCTTCATTGGAGTTCATTGATATACACTAGGGCAGATGTGTTATCATTTAATTTGGTCCGTTCGTTTTATTTATTTTCCCATGTGCCACATTAGTTAACTGAGTGGGTGAAGTGTGGTTAGGTAAAAATAGTTAATGCAATTCTCATAAACTCTCTATAAATATACGCACTGGTAGATAAGATTACAATCATCAAACCCACAAAGCAAACAGAAAAAGATTCAGGAAATGGCACTACATGGAACTTGGTCTGGGGAGCTTGACATTAAGTCTCCGGCAGCCAGATTCTTTAAATCTTTCACACCGAAGACATCATCTCCCCTACTGAGGGAATCGGTAAATAATCAACTCGTCCACATTTCATTTATACTTCTTGATCATCGATCAAAAACCTTAACCAATATTTATATGTTTCCATCGTAGCCGAAGAGGTGTTTGAGTCGATAGATTCGGAGAAGAGAACAGTGACGATCAAAATGAGTGGCTGTCTGATCTCAGAAAAATACAAGTCGGTCAAAGCAACAATCACCGTTACGCCTAGAGAAGACGGAGACGGTAGCCAGGTGGTGTGGACCATCGAATGCAGTAAGATTAGCTCTGACATCGACGATCCACAATTCATCATTGACACTCTTGTTAATTTCTTAAAGGAGACTGATGAGAATCTTCTTCCATAATCTCTTATAGCTCACAAGGTTCGTCTTTATATAGAATAATCTAACAATTTAAAATAAACTGGAACAGATCTATTGTGTGTCTAAGTTTTATTTAAGTATCTTTATTTACATTTCGCGTTTTGGGATGTATAAACTGGTGTGGCTATCAAGATGATTAATAAAATGATTTGCATATTATTGTTGGATTGATGATTATGAAATTTTCGTAAAAGTGTTAATTAATCTGCATTCGATTAAATGAATTAACGAGACACGTGAATGATAATGCAACTCATTACTTGAATAGCGGCGAATCTCCACTACATAAGAAAGAAACTATGGACAAATCTAGACCGCTACATGCAAGACTTTTAGGACCAAATGGCTTATATTAGCAAACCGCACGTACATACGTTTTTTTACTAATATAAGGGACCATCAATGATTTATTTTACTCTTCTATTAAATTGATCACAGTATAATTTCATAGATTTGAAAGTAACAAAAATTTGAAAATGTTTTAATAATCAAATAACATTTGATATACTTGGTTCGAGTTAACAGAAATTTGCATTTTATTTTGAGTAATTCGAACTTTTATACGTTTTTCATTTTTTTAACATCTATAAAAATAAATTGTAAACAGAAGCATTAAGCAAATGTTTAATTGAGACATACATAATTAACTAGAATGCCTGTCGATCGAAGACATGTACACTTCTCTTGCAGCTAAACGGCGCACATCCTAGTTTAAGCTCTCTCGGTTTCACAACTATGCGTTTCGTTTCTTCTCCGCTTTTTGGTGTACATGTCTCGGATAGGTTAGGTTAGTAATTGCCCTTGTCCATACTTACTTTTGTTTAGTATTTTGTAAACGGTGAAGATGATAGGTTCTTACTTCAACAATGAGTTGCATAATTCACATACAGTATGTCACTTGCCCAATAATAAAACGTGGATTAATAAATCAGCCCCTTTATTAGAATTTATCGTCGATACAACAATAAAATGCAGATCGGTTTATTAATTATGCATCTTGAAAGCTTCAAGAGCAATTACTTCCATAATATACTATCATAAACTGTATGGAGTATATCCTAATTTTACTTATGCTCCGAGAAGAAATGATATGGCTTGAACTACCTCCTCTCTGTTGCTAACCACTTGGGCGTTTCCCGTGAATGCATCTTCTCCCAGTTGCATGTCGATGATTACAAGTACGTAGTGAGAAGGGTTCAGTCGGCCCACTCCGTATAGCTCGCCGTAAATGATATCCGGTTGGAGATTCCTACAACATCAAGTCTCAATTACCTCCAACCAAACAATTATTATAAAAACTTTTGTAAAAAAAGAAAAAGAAAGTGTGACTACGTACAAGCCGATGTGGAGGAGGTGATGTATTTACAGTAGATAAATTATCCATACATTTGTTTCCCCTTTATAGTCTAGCTGTTAATTACTCAGTTCATAAAGTATCCTACCCTCCAACACACACACACACAAACACAAAATTAACTTAGAACTCATTAGTCATTACTATCTATACTATTAAAAGGGAAGCATTATTTACAAGGCAAAATGAATCGTAAAATATATGACATAAAATGACCCTAAATAAATTAAAAAGCATACAATACAAAAGGGATATTAAAGTAATTTTAGATGTCAAAACGTGCGGATCCTTCTGTCACCCAGGTTTAATTAATTTGGGTTAGGTTTACTGTGTTCGGAGTCAGATTATTATTCCCATCAACAAACAAAGTCTCATTCAGAATAAATGTTCGGCCCTTTCCATCAGTGGTTACACGTCCGGCCCAAACGAATGATATCCAGTAAGCCATTATCTAGAGGCCTAATAAATACAAAAATCCAGAAATCGACAAATCTTTCCAAAAGAAACATAATTCTTTAAATAAAAATCTTAACTACTAAGATATTGATAATTACTAAGATATTGTATTCCTAAAATAAATCGAATATCAATAATAATGGAAACTTAATCTATACTTAAGTCCCCATAGTCACGTATATTCTAAACTAATGAAAAAGGAAAAAAAAAACTTATTATTGATATTGTCACGGAAATTAAGGCAATTCTAAATATGTAAAATTAACAAATTTGCATGACTTTCGGCTACAATGTTTCCAAACCTAATAAGAAAATATTACACCAAATAACTCTTACTTACTTACCATGTTCCCATTTGCCCATTTACTCGCAAAATACTTCAACTATAAATATTTGTCTCGGGGAATATAATGTATCTTAAAACAATATCGACGAAAACCAATTCATATATAAAATGACTGCAAACAATGGAATCACGAGTTTGCTAACTTATGTTACTTAGGTATGTATTTTTTGAAGTATTACACTAATTTGTAGAACAAATTATTTAGTTTATATTGTTTTAGCTTATACTCGGTTAGCTGAATTTCAGGTAGGTATTGATGAAGACGTGAGTGATGATCAATGGTGGATTATGCCTCTTACATGAAACCAAATTGTTTAAAGTTGCTATACATTCTTTTCATATTTTATTATTTCGGCAAACATTACATTATCTATCATGTCGAAATCTATTTACACTTTCAGTTGGGATCTATTATTTCTTGAGATTTGTCTAAAACTGGTTGAACCAAGGGCGGACGTACGTTACGGTTAATCGGGGGACTTGCCACGGGTAAATTATTTTAGTTTAGTGTTATTTTACATGAGCTTTTAAGTATGCACCTGCTAAAATATCCCATTACCCTATTTTCTTCTTACATACTAAAATATCATAAAAATACAATACAAAAACTTATCTTAACTTGACAAAACTAATCAAATATTTTAACTGATATAATTTTATTTAAAAAATAACAATAAAAAATTTTAATATTATTGCCCCGGATAACATTATTTTCTGGATCCGCCATTTAAACACAAATTTAATAAGTAAAAGTGTCTAGAATGAGAAATTTAATCCTAAAATGTGGATTATTAATTTCAATATTCGAAAACGTGGATTCAAGAATAGTATAAGAGTAGAGCTGATGGTGATTTTTTAATCATTTTTTGGTTAATCATAGATAATGATAATATGACAAAGCAATATAATCAAAAAGAGGAGTTCGCGATATAGATTTGGGGGTTGTCATCATACTTGCAATCTAGAGATTAATTTGAGAAACCTATTTGGATATTTATTTAATCTAATTTGCATCTTAAACAAAACTCTTTAAATTTAGAAAGTAAAAGAACCTGATAAACGATGGCGAACCTTGCTTTGGGCGTTGATCATGACCTACCCATCTCAATTTCGATCCATTGATTATTTGCATGAAAAAAAGAAATTGATAAAACAAGAATGAAAACCTGATAGAAATCCAAAACCCAGCTTAAATACAAATTAACAAATTGGAAGTGCTTACCTTGCACTATGATAACACACATAGAGTTCATCTCACTGGATTCGGCAAATTATTGAAACTATTGAACTTGGATGTCGCTTGAAGTTTCTATTGAATTTGTTTTTGTGGAAGAAGAGGTTAAACTTTTCGCCTCTTCAAGTTGGACTGTCATCGATTTTTTTTTTTTCGGTGAGTTTGTAGGGAAAACTAAAAAATGCATATCGTTACTTTGATTTATTGGGCATTAAAAAGAGATATTGTTTACGGGCTAAATCGAACCCAACACATAATTGTTAGCCCGTAACTTTTATATTGGAGTTAATAACTAATAGATTAAAATTATAGGATTTTTAGTGTAATTAATCCTATGTTCTATAATGTTCTACACTAACTTGGAGGATAATCGAGAGTAAAGTATGCAAGTAGATTTCGAGTTCCACTCGCTAACATAGTTTAAATTAATAAAAGTCAACTAATTATGGAGAAAGTTATGATTTTCTTCAAACGAACAAACTATATTACATTCATAACAAATTTTTTATATTGCATTCACGACACATTTTTAACTCTTCTTTATTCTCTATATATAGATAAATAAACTATAAACTCTAACCAAATAACTATAAAAGAATAATAGTTCTTTTCTGTTTGACAAAAAAAAACAGTTATTTTGTTAATGAGATAAACAGCTTTGGTCTAAAACAAAAATAACTATATTTCAAACACTTACATGAAAAACACTAAAAGAAAACTAAGTTTTTGCAAACAACCCCGCACGTACGTGCGGGTCCGAATCTAGTAAACTATAAATTCAATACTATAAAAGTACTAGGGAGTTTCTCTCCAGTTGACACCTCAGCTTCTGTATTGAAACAGAAGCTGACACATCAGTAAAAAACTCTACCCTATCAAATTATAACATTAATACAGCTCATCATATATTGCCAATAAAAATTGAATTATGTTCCACACATGTTCCACCAGCTCAGCTCATCATATACGATCAAGGCAGCCCCTACTGGGCTTCAATATTCATTATGGCCCAAATAAATTAAATAAAGTGATACAATGTTAAATCAGTTAGCAGCCTAACGTACAACCAAATCATATGAACATCTTCATAGCTTTACCTGATTTACCGATTTATGAGAAAAGTATTTCTAAAGCAATGGTTCAGAATCATATACGTTTAATAAAATGAGGTAGACTTACTCTCAAATTTTCATTTTTTTTTTGCGTGTTGGTTAAAGAATTTTTTCTTCTAAATAATATTTTTAACCCAAATTAAAAAATATTCACAACCCAATTAAAAAAGTCAATATTAACATATATTTTTTCAAGTCGTATATCTTCTCAAATATTTTTTTAAAAGACATAAGAGCATCACCAATGGTAGTTTCTTTTAGGAGTACTATTAATTAAAAAATAAAAAATAATAATAAAGAAAGATAAAAATTGTGAAGCGTTTCTTCTTCTAGAATCATAAAAATCGACTCTCTAGACAATAAAACATGTGTCAGTTTCTAATAGGTTTATTATTTTCTTTTTCCAAATTTATTATTTAAATATATAATAATATTAAAAGAAAACAATTAAAATGTATTATTTTGAGAGAACTATGATATGTAGATGGTCTAATAAATCTAAATAAAAGAATCCCCCCTTCTAGCAGCTGCCTCTTTCTATTTTTTTATTCGAATTCCATCAAGTTAAGCAAAAGCCGAGACTGTGGATCATGTGGAAAATAAAATGTGTTGTTATCTTCGAATCTAAAATTTTTTATGAGTTTTTTTTTTCTGATTTATCTTTGTGTTCGTGGTTTTGGGTAGAAGAGAAATTTTGAGTTTTTCTTATTGAATCTCGTTACGAATTCGGTATTCGCCATGATTCGAGGGTAGAAGGGAAAATTGACACTTTCAGAGTATTTCTTTGTTAGGTGATTGAAGATTATGAATAAAGTTGGAAGCTTTATAATGTAAACAAGTTCTCGCTTGTGAACATTGTCCAAATTGGGTATGGAACTATAGGATTTAGCTTAATGATGTTTGCTTGAGATCTATTACTGAGTTATTTTATGAACTAAACTGCGAATTGAATATGTGATCTCATATTCATGGCATAGTTGCTTTTGTTTTGTTTTATCTGGAATTAAGTTTTTGAAAGGTTTGTTTTTGAGATTGCAGTTTAAGAATGCTAAACCATTGTAATAAATTGTGCTTGATAATAATTTTTTTAACCATAAAAAAACACTATATAACAATTATATGATTAAATTTGTATAAATTACAAAAAGTACATCATAAATTCAAATTATATTAATAATATATTTGTCCCACAAAATTTAAAGAAAATAAAACAGAACATACATTAGGGTTAGTTAGTCTATTTATACAATTAAGTATTTAAGTCTATCCGATTTAAATGTAAATATTTATAAGTCATCTTAAATTTGAGATTTCTCTATGTTTATTTTATTAATGCATCTTCTATATTATCATTGTATAAAATATAGTTTTACAGTTAATCTAATTTTTTTTAAAAATATATTTTCAATATTTCAATATATCTAAAAATAGTTATAAAAAATATCCCGCGACATAGCGCGGGTCTAACCTAGTATCCTTAACACTTAAACTAACTAAAGCGTGTTACGTAACTGATTTAAAGTATTTGTTACCTTTTCCGAGAAACAATTTAAAGTAATTATTATGATAGAACAGATGAGAATGTAGTGATGAAAGTAAAACAAAATATCAAATGGTGTTAATTAATTTATTATGAATACATATATATATATATATATATATATATATATATTTCTAGATATAATTAAATCAAAAAAAAAAACAAAACAAAATTCTATGGATTGAGCATTTGAGGTCAATAATAGTGAAAGTGATTGTTCCGTTGGAAATAAGACTTTGTGTTCATCAAATTTCTTAACTTCAAAATGGAAATGCTAAAAATACATTAGCATGTGGTGAAGTGTGGCAAAATTATCTCATAGTATATACACCGTAACACCGCATGCATTGGCATGCATTGCTATGTATTTAAAAGTTAAAAACATCTAAAACAACACATAGTCAACTAAATCAAATTTAATTTGCATGACTTACATGTGAAGGCGAGAGAGTTTCAGCCTGGTCTCCAAGTCTTGAAGGAAAGTCAAAGGGTCCGTATCCACCGCTAAATCTGCCAAGTTGACCTCATTGCTGTGCACACCACTGTCACCACCACTGTAGTTTAACAACGGCTTACGCCTGACGTTTGAACAGTCTGTGTTTCCTTCGAAGTAAATAAGTGCGGTATAACATTATGTATGTAACGAAGCACTAATGTTAAGTCATAACATACGGTACAACATGATGTACTCAAAGCTCTCCCTAGCTCCTATAAAAAGGAGTGGGTTTCTCCACAATCTTAAAAGAGTATCACAAAAGCCAGCAAAAAGAAAAAAGAGCCAGATATAAAAAAAAAAAAAATAAACAAAACCTTCCTTTAAATATGTCTTCTTCATCTTTTTTTTTTTTTTTTTTTTT
>NC_025701.1:11681018-11692750 GCF_000633955.1 Camelina sativa | reverse complement strand
TTTTTTTTTTTTTTTTTTTTTGATATCGGTTTTTATATTATATAAATAGGATTAAAGTCCCCATTATACCCTTAGGTAATCCGCTCTCAAAGTTCTTCTTCATCTTCCTCTAAGCCAGAACACAAAGACGCTTAATTATAGACAATTTGGGTTCGAAGCTCCCCGAAGATTGTGGCGCTGACAAGGATTGCCAGTTTAAGAAAGGGATCTTGAAGGCGATGGAAAAGAACGAGACGGAGGCGTCTTGCGAAGTCCGTGTCAGCAAGCTCGCGTTTGGGCGCTTCGGCTATGGTCTATGGAAAGAAAAATTAGAAGCAGAACTAAGAAAAAGGGTGGTCAGATTTAATTATAGATTATCTATAAAAATAATACATAGGGTTTATAGATTTGTCCCCGTAGCTTTACATACATCTTGATTTGATGGTTTTAATTTGATATATTATATTAAAAAAATTATTATATTTTAATTACTTTTTTATATAAATTTCTGTTTACTATATGATTATAATAAATAATAATTACAATTAAATTGTAAATATTTTCCTTATTAATTACACATATTTTCCTAATTAATTACACATATTTTTCTTATTAATTGCACATATTTTCTGAAATTAGTAATTTAATATATAATTTTCTTATTAAAATTAGTGATATAATAGATGATTATTTTTGGTTTTATATAATTTTCAAAAATATTAATTGTAATCTTTTTATATTTAAATTTTTTTAATTTTCTTATAATTGTTAATAAAAAATATTCAACCATGTCAAAAAATATATTTGACACATATCGTGATTATATAAATTATTAACTTTAAAACGTGTAAGTAACTTTAATATTATTTGATTGACGTTGTGTGAATCTTCAGAGAAATTTTGCATTATTATTCTTAAAATATCTGAAATTCACAAAAGAATGGATGAAAAGGACCGAACAAACAAAAACAAAAAAGAGTAATATTATTATTACAGAATAAATTTTGGTTATTATTTTTCAGAACCAACAAAGATGACAAAAATATTGTTGTTCGGTGTAAAAATAGTCCTTGTCCATGGACATGAGCTAAGCCTTCTACAATTTGGCGACATAAATGCGACACAAAATCTTTGTCGAAGTGATTATATGATTCAAAAACCTCGTGGAGAGTCTTATATGAACAAGAAAACGCAACTTAAAGCTAGACTACAAGAAGAAGGAAAAAACGTTGCTCAAGATGACAATCACTGATCCGCAATTTCATACAAGTATCGGACATTTCAGATCATTTTACGTTGCATACAAATATGTCTTCAGCCACTAACATTCGTGCTTAAGTAAGCAAGCTTAGGAAACTGAAGAACTTGGAGAAAATACTCATAGCTCACAATATCAAGGTCGAGCTATTGAATCTCAATAATGGCGAGCAAAGAGACGTCGGTGATAATGTTCATCTTTTTATCTACCAACTACGCATTGAGCAAACAGCAGTCTTTGTAAACGGATCACTTTTTTGGTTAACAAAACCCATCATGAGTATGAAGTCGTTGCCAAAACCTTCAAGATTACTAGCAATTGATCTCCACACTGAAAAATTTCGCATGATATCATTACCAAGTTGGTATACCAAATACTCTCGTGGTATACGCCTGTCAGCCTGTGGAGCTTGGTTGACCGTTTTTGTCTATCAGACGTACTACAATGTTCTGTTTTTGACGGTTGGGCTCTACAGTAGGAACATCCGAGTGAAAAATGGGATAAAATATATTCCTTCAGTATTTTAAATATTAGTCGGCTAAACGCAAGTTTTTGGACGCTTGGTCTAGCGGCCACATACTTTAGAAGGAGAGGGACTCTAGAGAGAATAACTTATTGGAACCAAGCCTCCTTAGATCATCTCAGAACAACTGTGTATACCCCGTCCTTGATTTCTCCTTCTCGTTTGTGAACTTAATGTTTTGTTTGTGTGTTTAGTTTCTTTTTTAACCTTTATTGGTTCAGATCAATGCTTTAAATGAAGTTCTTCGCATTTTACTTTAAACAAAGTTTTTTTCTCCTTCATCCTATTGGATTATTAATTTTGATTAATTCTACACATTAGCGTAAATTTAATCGTCCAATCACAACCATCTTTTCTCCCATCCTCGTCAAAGCCAATATGACAAACGGCTGAGGAGTGAGGAGATAGGGAAAAAGTTTGACGTCGCGTTGATCAAAAGATATGCTAGCGTGACTGTTATGTTTGGCTTTCTGACGTTGAGAAACCTCTCCCACTTGTTCGTAAGTCGATACCACATAAGTTACACGTTAGGTTAGGTCATGCTTCTAAACGTTACTTCCTTTTCACTACTCCACTTACCTTTTGTCTTTGACTACGTTTAGATCCTCTGATTCAAACCTACCTCTGCAGCTCAATAGCAACTGTGACCGTGAGTGCCACGTCCCACCACCACGCATAGTCTCCCACTGGAACTGTAGTGGCAGTTACGTATTTGTGGTTTTAAAACGATCGCGACATGAAACAAAGCATTTTGAAGGAGTCTCATACAGTGGTGGAAGAGGCAGTCGCAGAGGCAGGGGCCGATGTCAAGGACGATATTACAATACTGGTTTAGACAGAGTATTTTCGTCTTTTGTACGTACAAGTTTTTGTTGGCATTTAGGCTCCTTATCACTCGACAAACAAATTAATATTCTCCATGAAATTTTCAATTATTGTGGTAATGGATTTCTTCGTTGCTTTAAATAATCCTACTATTAATAAATAATGTACAGACGTGCTGATAGTACACACTGATCAGGCTAAACGGCACCACCTAGCCTATGCTCGCTCGCTTTTCACAACTATGGGCTTCTACTCCGCTTTTTGGTAGATTGACCACCACAAAGCTTACCAACGAGACTCAGGTATCCTGTATGCTCATCTATGACTCTTCTAACTATAGCTTTGCGTTCAATATCCACACCAATCTCAAAAACCCGGCGAAAGGCTCGGGGCTCTGCCAAGCCTTTAAACACTATGTAGACATTTGCACTTTTGGCTTTGAGACTCTCATTCGGCGGCTCCACATCTCCAGTAGCAGTTTCTATCGCGACTTTCACAATCTCCAACTGGGACAGAACTTCTGTCATCCGATGCATCTACAATTTTGGATTGGAATTCATTATTATGATAATTAGCAGCAGTGACACTCGTGGTGATATATCATTATTGACATGTAAAACTTACTCCAGTGATGAGCCTATCATTTACATAAATGACAAGTTCCAAATACAGAGAAATCCAATCATTGGCTTGCCACTCTGATTCCTTCACTTGCATAGGCAACAATAACACATATCACTGCTGCGCTAGCTAGCTTAACGGATCATGCATGAGCAAAACAAACTAATGTAGTGTCGTGCGTGATTAATATATAGAGGATCTTACCAAGTAAAATCGTTTTTGGTCTTTCAAAGCATCATCGGAGGGCCAATCAGGCAATTCTCCTTTGAAGATACCAGCAGCGGATGCGCCACCATGAAAGTGAGGTATGAAGGGCATCTTGGTGGTCTCTGTGCAACATTTATTAATGATAAGTCAGATTCTATTTAAAAATCAGGCTTTTCTAAAAAAAAACACATATAAATGCACGACAAGTCACCTTCGCCTTTAGGTCTAGCAACGGAGCACGCTATATCCAAAGTGCCAAATTGTCCTTCATCAACGCGAACCTGAAAGGTTTTACCCAATGGGCAAGCAACTGAATCGTGTGCAAGCAGAGTCATGTAGTAAGAAGACACAATGTTCTGTAACATGTTGAATTTTACTAGGGAATCGAACTGGAAGTTAGTTCCCTGACAGATATGAAGAAAGAAAATCAATGGAATCAATTTGAATATTTGGTGTATATAAAAATAATGTACAAACCAGCTGAGGAGAAGTTTAAATATATAAATATATACCTCCAACATATTGTAACGATGAAGCCCCAACTTAGCATAAAGCTTCGTCAAAAGACGAGGATAAAATCCTTTACAGTCGAAGGCAAGCAGTCTAGCAGTGATCACAATTCCATCCATAGATGATGGTAGTGAAATATTCTCTATATCGAATCCCTATATGAAATACCAATCAGCAAATTTAAAATAGTACATCTATACTATAACAGTCCATTAATTACAACCCTAGAAACGAACTAGGATAGGTTTAATTTTTGTAAAACAAAGGGAACATATCACAATTAATCATAGATAATTATTAATAAGATGAAAGAATTATTACTTCGGATTCCTCCGCTTGACGCCAATATTCCACATGCGCAGTGTAGCTGTTCTCCGTCGTCATATCCTTCTCTTCCTCCTCGCCGTCCTGGTCGTAAATGCTTTTTTCTTTATTGGAGACTTATAAATCATTATATACCCCATCCGATGGATATATTATTTTTATGGGCTTCAGTTGGGCCTTTACTTTACTTTTACACTTCTTCTCTTTACTTTTACACTATTTCTAATTTTTATGAAAACTTCATGTTCGNAAAAAAAAAAAAAAAAAAAAAAAATGAAATCTTCATGTTCCAGCAAAACAATATCTAATTGCATTAAAAAAAATCGGAGGAAAAAACAAATAAATCGACTTATCGAGCAGATTCCATTCTATCTTTCTTTCTCTTGCCTGATTAAGAATCATATATATAAAAGTAAGGTTTTGGTCTTTCTTTATTTGTTGATATTTATTTAATATTTAATATTTTATATTTTTTTAATTTGATTTCTAATTGATTAAATGCTTTAAACAATATTTAAGATCTAATTAACACAATACATTTAACTCACACATTAAAATAAAATAAAATATGCATTGATCATATTCAATCATTCAATTTTATTCAAACACAATACATTATTATTGTAACTCCATAATTCTAAATGTAACTTTCATCAATTTTTATCATATAAATAAGCATTCTCTCATTCTGTCATATTGACATTCTTTTACTTTCTTATTTTCACATTCTCTCATTCTCTTCCATAATACCTCAAATCATTTTTCATTTTTTTTTGTTTTCAATTTCTTATTTTTGTTGTATGGGTTACAAAAAAACAAATAAAATCTCATTGTAATTTTTTAATGCTAAATTTTAATTTTAGAGACTACATGATATGTATTTTATATTGTTTAATATTTTTAAAAGATTCATCTCTGTTATCTATTTGGATTATCATCTTATATGTAATTATTCTCTCCTCCTCTCCCACCAATATCAAATATTGTTATATCTCATATGTGTTGTAAGAGTTTGATTCTATATTTTAATTTAGAAAGTATTATACATATTTAACATTGTTTTCAATTTTTATTTTATTTATATAAAAATAAAATATTTCTTTTATATTTCTTGCCTTTCTAATCTATTCATAGTTATTTTTTAAATTTCCATAGTTAAATTTAAATTCACATATGTTGGATTTAACAAAAAAAAATCAAGTTTATTTGAGAATTAGATGTTCGTATTCCTTTTAAATGATCAATGTATAATATATTTTACTTTTGAATCAAATTGATGGACCCACCAACACTCACTTTTAAATTAAATTAGTTTTAATTTTAGGAGTTGGAAAAGTATAAAAGTTTGTTTGTAACTCCCATAATAATATCATAGTAGTGTTCTCAATGAATTTAATTTAATATAATAAAACATGTTAAAAATGTATAGTATGCACTTAATTGCATTTTTGTAACTCTCAAATAGTTACCTTTGATATATCGATTTCTGTATAATCTATTAAAAGAAAGACACATATCTCACTATAACCCTCATGGTCTCATATTTCAAATCTCACATAATTTTATAAATTCTACAATATCATTATTATTTCTTGATTTAACCAATAATATCTTAACTTAATAAAAGTTTCAGTTTATTTTAATAGGATATACATGTAATATATGATATATAGTTTAATTATTTTTTACTATATGAAACATTATCATTTCATATAAATCAAAGTCCATACACAATTAAAGAATTTAAGATAATAACCTAATAAAGTAGTTGCTGTTTTTTTATTTTATTTTTCTGGAAAATGTATTAGTCTAATAATCTAGGATTAGACTCATTTAGTTATATATGTATGCGACACTGCAAACCTAATTTTTTCTTAATTTAAACATTTTAAATCTGTTTAAGCTATCACCATAATTAAATAAAATGATATGCATAACTACACCACAAAATAAATTTTATGAAAATATATATCACAATGATTTTGAAATATAACTACAACTACAAAAATATATGGCATATGGCATGTAAGATACAATATAACTTAATTACACTAAATATATTATCATCAAAAGAAATTTGAATTCTTTACATTAGTTAAATTCATATTACGTAGTCTTTAAATTTTGATGTACACCCAAAAAATCAAATTATTATTTTATATTATTTTTTAAAAATAGAATAACGATTATGTAAGAACTCACGCTTAGCGTGAGCTAACATCTAGTATATAAAAAGAAAGTTTTGTTATTCATCTTTTTCGATGGTATTATTATCCTTTGGTTTTTTTATCTCAATTATATTATAAAAATTAGAGGGTATTTACATCAGATCTTGTAAATAGATAGCAGTCACTCTATAATTTCCAACATTGATCTACAAAATCGACCAGTAATTGAGTTTCTAAAAATCCCAGAAACATTTATACAAGTATATATATAAATGTTTCTGGGTTACATGGTGCTTTTGATGATCAAAAGCTTGTACTGTAAATGATTTTCTTTATTATTTTTACTATACATATAGGCCATAAATGGCGGCCGGTTTTTTACTGGTTTTTAGATTTTAGTTTTTAGTTTTTGGATTTTGGATTTTGATTTTTTGAGTTCTTGATTTTGGTGTAACTTTTAGTACTTGCAAAATCTTGAATGGTAACTTGATTTGTTTTTGGTTTTTATGTAAAATAATTATTTTTAAAATAGTAAAATAAATATTATAAGATAAAAAATACAATAATGTAGAAAAAAAGTATGAAACGTAGCTCATTTATAGTAAAAAAGTATATAAGAAATATTAGTTTAATAATAACAAATATGCAAGTCTTTAGTAAATACTCCTAGAATAGGTTTTAATTTGTTCATTGCACAAAAAAAAAAGGTTCCGTTTGTTTTGGAATTTAATAAGTAATTAAAATAAACATATATATTAAGAAAAAGAAAAAAAAATCACGCTGAAAACCCACAAAATGTGGTTTCTAGATTTTATGAAAGAATTGCTAAAATCCTCTAAAAACTGGTTTTCCTAAATTTTAGGAAATCTATATTTTCATAATCATAAATGGCTCGAAAAATAGATTTTTCAGATCTAAAGCCAAAAACCACTCCAAAATCAAGTGCCATATATTACATGGTCGACTGATATTGTAAACAAAAGTTATGGTAGCTCTGCTGGTTATATGAGCTTATCAATTGATGCTATTGATCGCATGTTCAAATCCCCGGCTTGTAATATTTTGTTTCATAATTTTTATTTTTAAAAAAATTATCGAAACGACAGTATATATAACCACAACTTAAAATTTCGTGTATAAATACGATAAAGCAACAAATTTCAGTGGGGAATTAGCTGTTTTCCCGTTTAAATCTGGAATGAGAAATGAAAAGGAAAACCAAATGATCATAGATGTTGTCATGCTAATAGATTAACTTCTTGTATTAAATAGAAACGGCACCCACCTAAAGTAACCTACGCAAGCTAGCTTATCACAACTCTCTAGATTTCTTCTTCTAAAACACAGGTTAAAGAAAACAAATCATTTGATATCTCAACTCGTTCATCTGGTATCTGCATATGGTATTATATGTTTATGATATAGCTTGCTTGTTTTGTTTTTCCTTCCATCAATCATTTTTCTTTGGATTTGCGTAACTCTATGAAGCACACTATGCTTTGGTTACCAGCCAGCGTTTCCTTTTTAATCGTAGTTTTGTTTCTCTTAAACATGATGCATTACCTTGTCAAATTCATGCTTTCCTTCTCTCAGATATGTTGCATTAAACATGCTGATGAAAGCAATCACTTTCGATGATCAAGCAGTGCAAAGACACAGAGTTACAGTTTTGGAATGTGTTAAGGTATTGTGTTTAGTATTACCAGGACAATATATTAAACAATGTTTAACTGCTAAGTAATAGATGTCTTATTCTAACTTAAAAATGCTCACTGGGTTTCCGCTTCCATCAACGATTTAGGACCCAGATGCTTCTATTCGGAAAAGAGCTCTTGAGCTTGTCACTCTTTTGGTGAATGAGAATAATGTCACACAACTGACGAAGGAGCTAATTGATTATTTGGAAATCAGTGACGAAGATTTTAAGGAAGATCTTAGTGCAAAAATTTGTTTTATCGTTGAAAAGTAAGTATTCTATTTAAGATAGTGAAGAACTACTTACTCTGACTCTTTTCATAGGGAGGTTTGGGGATGAGGAGAATTGGAAGTTTACTGTGAGTATGTTCAAGTCTTTTCGGTCTCAGTGTGCAATCTGTTTCTATCTGAAATAGTTCATCTAATATTTTCTTTCCGCCCGTACAAGCTTTTTGTTGGCAAACAAATTAAATCTCTTTGGGTTTTCACTTTGTCGTTGTCATTACCTCTTGCTAGATATTCTAATGAGATATAGAGATTAGTTTAGGATTAAAATGAGAAATGAAAATGAAAGCCAACTGATCCTCCTAATTAATACGTGTGCTATTATATCACCTTATTGTATTAAAAACAAAAACAAAAGACAGTACACACTTTTAAAAAAAACCCAGCTAAACTGCGCACAGCGTAGCCTAACTAAAGCTCACTCGCTTTTCACAACTATGGGCTTCTACTCCGCTTTTTGGTAGATTGACCGCCACAAAGCTTACCAACGAGACTCAAGTATCCATCCTCATCCATGACTCTTCTAACTATAGCTTTGCGTTCAATATCCACACCAATCTCAAAAACCCGCTGAGGGGCTCGAGGCTCTGCCAAGCCCTTAGAGCATATTTATTGGGGGGTTCATATAAGGGGAGTTCTTAAATTTTTTATGAATTAATTGTGTACTGTTTGGAATATAAGAACTCATGATCTCTTAGATAAAATTTTCTCTTTTATTGGTAGGTTCTTATTTTGGGTCTCTTATTTTTAAAATTATTGTTTTTTAAAATTTTAAAATTTTAAATAGAATAGAAGTAGTATAAATGTGTAAACATTTAAGATTTTATAAAATTAGAAAATATTACATTTAATTAATTTTAGAATATACAAAACATAATAAAAACAATAATACATATTACAATAGAAGTGCAATTCATAAATGGAGAAAATGATTAATTTTAATACTGATTTGCTTTAAATTTTGCTTAAATATTCTCAACCAAATCATCTTGCAAGTGTTAATGATGGTGTGATTGTTGGACCAAGCTTAACAAATTGTTAGATATAAGTATTTGGCAATCATTTACAAGATTGATATAATGTATATAATGTTAAAATCTTGAGATTTTGCATCAAAAGACAAGAAGTAAACTCAACAAGAATTTTTTATTAACACCATAGGTTTTTTTTATGTGTACACATATACCAAAGAGAAGACCTTCTGGCTTACACACCGGTTCAATGAGCCGGTGAGGGAAAGCGGTGTGGGTTTCGTGAGATTGGAGGATGCATGCACAGTGAACTGATTGTAAATGGAGACAACCACTCATGACAAGTGAATGCCTGCCTGAACAAGTGTGGAGTGCTGGGAATGTATCGCATACCGCTTGAACCAATGAGTACATCGCTCTGTCTGTAATGTTTCTGCAGTAGTATAACCCCAATGACCTCAAGTGTACACACCGGTTTGCCAAAGCCACAACACTCTCATCTGCAACAACAACAAAAACAACAACAAATGTTTAAGAGCAGAAATCAGAAGCTTTGATTCGGGTTTCGTAAAGTTGAAAGGTTTACCTGTAATTAATACACAGCCACAAAGATCAAGAGTTCTGAGATCAGGACAGCCATAAGCTAAACTCATCGAATCCATCTCAACAGATGACACTATTTGTGTGAGACTTGTCCTCAACACCAGAATCATCTGCCTGCTTGAAATAAAAAGTTTCAAAAGTATCAGACCATGAGGGCTCACCTCACTTGCACTATCTCATAATATTAGTCAACCATCTCTATACAACACAAACGGATTACAGGTAGACTCTAGACATATGAGTTACAATAAGCAAACACCCACTATAGTAAAAGGATAAAAAAAGGGAATTTGCATTCAATCAAACCAGACAATGTAACATAAACAAAATCTACAAGATCTCACAAGACAACAAAGACTGAAGCTTTAAGGAAAAAGTGAACCGGATTGATGCAAATATGAGCTAAGAAGATGATCCAAGATATTGAGATTACAGTTTACTTAAGAAGAAAGCACACTGAATCCAAAAGTGAAGATAGTAGGGAAATGGGAAGATAAAAAAACCCTTAGATCAAATGAAATGTTGCTTTTATTCTCAACGAACTTAATAATTGGTACACGAGCCTTAGCAATCACCTGAACAATTAGAGAGCTAATTATACGACATGATCACACTGAGATACTGCCATATCATAGTAATAATAAAAAGTCAAAATACCAAAAAATTCTTTGCAATTCCCTTTTGTGACAATGCCCTGGAGAGTGCGCGTAAACCTAGCTGTGGATTAGTGAGACCTGATTCCAGAATCACCACCTATACATACAGCAAAAAGGGATGAAGATTTAGACATGAAGATCTTTCCAAACACTAATCTATACAGTAGCTAACGTCTAAGTATCAAAACAGTATTATAATAGCTCCAAATGGATGTGAGATAAGGTATTCTTGTTAATTATGTATCACAGAGTCAATCAAACAAAACTGGTGTCTACACTTACATCTATATCACTTGTTGGAAGATACAGCCCTGTCCTGTATGACCCAAAAACCTCAACCTGCAACAGAGAATAAGCAAGAATTAGAGATTGCAGTTTCTGAAATCAAACAATATACTCAAAGAGAGAGATTGAAGTGTTCGTACCTTGCAACTCGGCCAGATATACTTAATAACACTTGACACACTCGCCACTGCCTCATCACGCTCAGCTTTCTCTGCTTGTGTTGGTAACAGAAAATCACAGAAATCTACTATTTCTGCAACAAACTCCACCACCACAACTTCCTCCTCCTCCACCACCACCACCAAGCGACGACATCATCATCATTAAACCCGCCCCCAAAAACAAAGATTGATATCAGATTCAATTCCAATTTCAAAACAGAGAAAGCGGGAATAAAAAAAAAGATGATCAATTTCACTAACAATATCAAATCAAATGATTAATTTGGAACACATGCTTCTGATTCCAAATTCATCATTTGTTTCGTCGATTCAATCGCAACCCCGAGAGAGAGACGAAAAAAGAAATAAATCGAGGAAATGTTTTTTTTTCTCTTTTGTTTTATTCTTTCAACCAATAGAATGGCGACACGTATCGCCTCTTAAACAAAGATTCGGTCTCTTATATAAGGGGAGATCTTACAATTTTTTCCATTTCTGATTTTTTTTTTTTACCCAAAACANTATCCACACCAATCTCAAAAACCCGCTGAGGGGCTCGAGGCTCTGCCAAGCCCTTAGAGCATATTTATTGGGGGGTTCATATAAGGGGAGTTCTTAAATTTTTTATGAATTAATTGTGTACTGTTTGGAATATAAGAAC
>NC_025701.1:11663936-11679394 GCF_000633955.1 Camelina sativa | reverse complement strand
GTAACCTTTGAAGATCCTCTTGTGTTGGTCGGCGTAGGTATTCAGCGCCAAACAAGTCAACTATCCCGACAACAAAATGTTCCAAACATTTACGAGCAGTACAAGCAGCAAGACGTATGTATTCGTCAACCGAGTCCGTCGCAGTCCCATAAGCTAAAAGTCGAATTGCTGCAGTACATTGTTGTAGGGGTGATAGACCATTGCGGAAGGTTGCATCCTTTTTTGGCTTAAAATATGGAACTTCTTCACTTAGACGATTCACAATACGCAAGAACAGCAGCTTGTTCATTCGAAATCGTCGCCGGAAGTGGTGAGCATTGTAAGTCGGATTATCTGAAAAATAATCGTTCCACAAACGTTCATGCCCTTCTTCTCGTTTTCTATCAATATATTCACGTGGTTTTCTTTCCACCGGCATAGCCTCTTCAACAGCTTCAAATTGGTTATTAAATTGCTCTTGAAAGTATTGGTTTAAACTATCATTATTGGGGTCATAATGGTAGTGAAAATTGTTGGAAGAAGATGCCATAGCAATGAAGAAAAGAAAGCAAATATTTGTGTTTGTACCAAACAAGTAATATTAAACACAAATATTAGAGTTTAGAAGGGAAAGAAATGTTTGTGTTTGATGAAAGAAAGAAATATATGTGTTTGGTGAGAGAGGGAAATGTGTGTGTTTGATGAAAGAAAGTATTATTTGTTTTGTTAAGAGAAATGTATGTTTTTGATCTTGTGAAACTTGTGGTCTTCTCATACATATAGAGTGATCAAACATCACGGGTTCAAGAGAAAGTATTCGTCAAGGCAAAGTAAACAACAAAAGATTCAGTCTAAACATATCACGGGTACATAATTCCAAAGAAACAAAAACAACAACATATCACGGGTTCAGAATTCGAAGAAAAAACAACAACCAACATATCACGGGTTGCAAATGATGGTCCTTTCCGTCAGCTGGTTGACGTTGTCCGTCAGCTGGTTCACGCGGTCTTTGAGCTGAATCACGTGATCTTTGAGTTGGATCACAAGTATCTTGAGCTGGATCATTTGGTCGTTCAGCTGGATAACTTGCTCCTTCAGTTGGATCACTTCTTCCTTGGGTTGAGCTTCACGGTTCCGCAGACTATGTAATGGACCAGCTTCACGGTTCAATGGTTGCGGTAATGGACCAGCTTCACGGTTCAATGGTTGCGGTTCATAGTAAGCGGTGTCAGCCTCATCATCTGTGTCGGAACTATAGTTTAAGGGGCTGTTTATGCCCTCGTCATAGTCAGAGAACATGTCTTCCTAAACCTGAAACCAAAACATATACGCGAGATTAGAAGCCAAAACAAACCAAAAATTTGGCATTAAAAACATCAAATGAAACATACATAAGCCGATTTATTAAAAACATCAAATGAAACATACATAAGCCGATTTATTAAAAACATCTAATGAAACATACATAAGCCGATTCATTAAAACATCAAATAAAACATACATAAGCTGAGTCATTAAAAACATCAAATAAAATCAAACTTAAAAGCTTGTTCATAAACATAATCAAGCATAAACCCTAAAGCTAAAACAGTTCAGCCATTAGCTTCTTCTTTAGCGTTTTTTCATCTTCATCTAGCGTTTCCTTCTTGGCAATGAGAGTGTCAAGAATCAGATCAGAAGTAAATAATGGACATTTAGTGTTTTAAATAATAGACCAAAGAAAATCACAACTAAACAACTAACATAGACCATCGCATTTTACACCTATAGCCTATACTAGCAAAACTAAACTAACATAGACCATCGCACCATCACAAAAACAAAGCAAACAACACTTTCAAGGAAACTACAACCACTAAAAATGTCTTAATAATCAGTTACTACACAACTAATTTCAGTTTTGTTACCATCACAACTAAAGTTTTGTTACCATTACAACTAATTCCCAAAACATTTTCTAAAACCAGTTTACCATCACAACTAAACATCAAACATTTTTGAAACGTAACCATCACAACTAAAAATCAAACAATTTTTAGAAACCATTTTTTGAAACAAGTTTACCTTTAACTTGCGAGTAATGAATTTATTCACAATCAAACAAAAGAACAAACCATTTTTAAGAGACAAACCATTTGACTAACCTTTTACTTGCGAGTAAGGAATGTTGTTGTTGATGGTCCGACAGAATTTGCACGCGATAGCCTCACCTATATGCCTCATAAACAAACCGAAAACAAGCCACAATCAATTAACGTTTATCTATTAACCTGATAAACAAAATAATAGTAAGCTATACAAAATTGTCAGATTTAACAAAACATACAAAATTGAAAACCCTCACAATTTCAATCATACAAATCTATTAATTCACAATTTCAATACCCTAAATTGAAAACCCTCAAGCGAAACCCTCAAATTGAAAACCCTAAATCGAATCCCTAAAATTGAAAACCCTAAATCGAAACCCTAAAATTGAAAACCCTAATTCGAAACCCTAAAATTGAAAACCTAAATCGAAACCTAATTCAGAAATGAAATTAGGTTAAAATCGCCGAAGCTTACCTTCTCTATAAAGCCGGAGGAGACAGATCAGACGGAAGAGACAGAGAAGACGAGGAAACGAAGGAACCAAGGTTGACTTGGCGAGACAGAGGAGACGGTGGAGACGACGAGCTCGGTGGTCACGAGGAGACGAGGAGACGAGGACACGAGGAGAAGAAGAGATACCCGGAAGTGGTCGCAACAACACCGGAATCGGAGACGAAGGAAGGTATCGGAGTTTCGCGGTTTCGCCTCTCTTCGGAGAGAACAAGAAAAATAATTTTGGAAAACCCGAGTGAGTTGAAAAAAAATGATACAAACACAATATATTTTGCAACCAATGTCCGCAAGACACGTGCCCCGAAGATCACCCCAAGAACTGATCTTATTTAAGATCAGAAGGCCTGATCTTATAACTACTGTTCAATTTTTTCGAATTAAAATAAGCCCAAGATCAGGCCTTTGTTTCGCCGATAAATATGGCCTAAGAACTCTATCATATTTATGGGCTTCAGTTGGGCCTTCTCATACAAATCTCATATCTTATTTATGAAACGAAACCAATACATTCATTAATGAAATATTATTTTGTATATGAATATGAATATTGTTGAGACTGAGAGACACACAGGTGGTCACTAGACACAGCTTGTCGAAGTCCAAAGACATGCATCTATCTAATAGTTTCCCATCCGAGATTATAATTTTGGACATTTCTCTTGAGTCTTGACATCGAATTATTTTATTTTTTTGATAGGACCTTGAATTATTAAACTTATATGGATGATGGATCCTTTTGCGTCTTAGATTTAGGCAAGCTCGCGTAGGTCTAAGTGTCTAACGGAAACTAAAATGGCAACTACGTTTTTCAAACGACGTGTGTCGAAACGAAAGATAAAAACGAGATCTGTTGATTTTGTCCGAAAATAAAAGAACGAAGAAAGAAAACACACAGCAGGCAACCAAGGCTCATGACTCTTTGAAGACTGAAGAGGCACGGTGGATGAGTTGGCAAAACACATGCAAGTTATGGGTTGCACTTGCATGCGTTTCTAAATAATTTGGGATGATGTGACTAATCAAATAAACAACTGTTTGCAACAAATCCATGTCTTTTAATGTGCTATCTTATCATATATATTTATATATTATAGTCGCGTTTCTTAACCCATACATATAATTATTGTTTCACTTATTACTAACCTTTTATTGTTGTTTTACCATGTGAGTGTGTCATGTATACGTTACGAATATATAAGCAGCACGTTCGTTTTATGATAAAATGGGAAATGAAGTGGGGGGAATGATCATGAGAGTTTGATAAGAATATATGCAAATTAATTTGGAAGTGTATAAACAAGTTGAGTTTTAAGCAACTATAGTCCGACTCCGACTCACACATAAACTGACAGATTCGATCATGTAAGCATCAATAAAGTATTTTCGATTCTAATTAATGATTGGAATCCATACCAAAATGTTGTGAAAGTAATACTTTATTTTATGCTTCGACTAGAACGATGATCTTATGTCACTTGATTATTATATATTATGATTCTTTATTTTTTTTATAATTGATATCAATTGGTTATAATCTTCTCATTATATACTTTGAGATACAAATGTCTTAGAATAAATTGTTTCGAGATTTAGATAATGAAACAAATCATGTGATACTCGATCGATACTGCTGGAGTACTACCGCTAAGTGCTAACGAAGTAATTTACATATTAGAGAAACAAAAAAAGAGGGCCATGCAGATTCAAGAGTAATGAATGTATTTAGGCAATATGATCGGACAAATCGGAAAAGGTTCGTAGACACAACGAGGCCTAAGGCTAGATGGAACCCACATGGCGCAAAAGATTTGATCACATCAGCCACATGGATTAGGCCAAAACCCAATCGTTATTGATCACTGCCCCTCTGTAACACTTCTGTCTCTGTTGTACTCAGCCAACACAAACGCAAACGCACTTTCTTGTCAATCATCAATATTAACTATACATATTCGAGTGGGTTCTAATGTCAGTAGCTTATTCTAGATTTCTTTGGATACATTTATTAGTAGATATGTTTTATAGAATTGAATGATCTCCATACAAAAAAGTCACTCTTGTGTTTAGTTTTGTGTTGAAACAAACAAGTTAATTGACTAAAATTATAACCTAGTGATTGGTATTCGAGTTCCAATTTACATAACACATTAGTTGACAAAAAAAACCAAAAAGGAATTAGTGAATATATATACTTTTACCAATATGTACATTATATCAAATTTCGCGACAGAGTTTATTATACTCATATTTGGAACTATTTTTGTTTTCTAACAAGCAATGCACAACGAAACTACAAAAGGACAAAGACATCGAGCGTGTGGACAAAAACGATCATCGACGACAACAACAACAAAATAATATATAAAAAGCCCTTATTTATAAATAAAAATAAATTCAGAAGACCTTGGGAGCATATAAATATGGACCAGCCTTTCACGTCCATTGCATAATCACAACTCAGTTTCATAAGCAAATAGAAAAAAGGCAATGGAAGAGTCACGATCGTATAGAAGAAGGGAGAGGAAGAGGCAGACGAAGAAGTTAACGGGTCGTGGTTCAGGATGTCGATCCGGGTCGGTCCAGATGAAGATGAGGAAGCTCCGAGTGCTTATACCTGGCGGACGAAGATTGAACCAACCGGATCAGCTTCTATCAAAGACTGTTGATTATATCGTACATTTGGAGTTGAGGATTAAGTTACTTAAAGCCCTTTCTGATATCTACTCACTCTCTTAAACATTTTGATTAAGTCTTTTTAGTTTCGTCGTCGTCTTTCATTTTTTGTTATTCTAAACCAAATTTTTATCAAAAACTGTACGTAGAAAATTTTAATTACTTTGTTTTGTATGTTGGTTTTAGTTGGGCCTATGTTGGCAAAAGATTATCATATTTGGACCCTTTACAGCCCATGAATTGTCACCTAGATATTCTCTCAAAAGTGGTGATGATGACAGGCTTTTTCTTTATTTCACCGATTCCAAATTCCAATGTTAATTTTTTTTTTAAAAGGACTATTACTAGTTGACATTATACCATGTGATTGATTAATTGGTTACCTCTAAATTCAAAAATATTCATCTTTTTTTTGGTTGCTTCTGTTTGTTTAAACGAGTCCCTAGATACTAGTATTGAACTGACACTACTAGTTGTACTATTTAACTCTACTTTACTTGGAGTGATTCTTTTCTTCAGAAATTAATGGCAACGAATGATGAACGATTATTATGGACTCATCCCTTTTTTCGTTATTATTTAACGACCTTGTAAATGACCTAATTACCTACCATTGGATAATTAAATGTGTTAGTAACTTAGTATTAGGCTATTAGCTACTGAATTAATATAAAAAGAACAATTCTTGGGTTCACATATTAACATATTCAGAAGAAAAAAAACTCTATATTTTTTGGAAACTGCTATGCACCAGATCCCTGAATCAAGCACTCGGCTCCATACCCCAAAAAAAAAATGTAACTAGACACTAGTGGTTATTTATAACTTCATAATCAATTTAAGTGATTAATCATTTAATTAAAAGTAATTAATGTAATGACGGTAGTATAGCGCTCTCTCTCTCTCTATGTGACTCTGGTTTTGCCAAAATCTGTTTAGCAATCATTTCAGATTCCATGCTATACCTCTTTGACTCGATTAAGGAATATAAAAAAAAAATTGAGGGTTTATGATTAAACAAATCAGAGAGTGTGCTTAAACTTAAATGGTGTTGTGTCTCTCTCTGTTCTCTTCTTCATTCAAAAACCAAAAAAATGTCTGAGAAGATGATTCATCGTTTCCACGAGAATTTGAATCAAATCTCGCCGTCTTCTTCTTCTTCATCTCCTGCTCCTTCTCCAATTACTTTGAATCAATCAAACGATTCATCTTCCTCCGGTGGTAATCGAATAAGCCCCATCGTTCTGTTCATCATCGTTCTCGTATCCGTCGTCTTCTTAATCTGCAGCGTTCTACATTTGGTTGTAAGGTACTACTTAAAGAAGAAAAGATCGAGCCTTTCTTCATCACAGAACGAATCTGATCGAAACCCAGAATTCCCCGACTCCGATACTTACCAAAGACAGCTTCAGCAGCTTTTTCATCTCCACGATTCAGGTCTAGATCAAGCTTTGATCGATGCTCTTCCCGTGTTTCTTTACAAAGAGATCAAAGGTACGAAAGAACCATTCGATTGCGCTGTGTGTCTCTGTGAATTCTCAGAGGATGATAAGCTTAGATTGCTTCCCAATTGTAGCCACGCTTTTCACATTGATTGTATCGATACGTGGCTTCTCTCGAACTCGACTTGTCCGCTTTGTAGAGGCACCCTTTTCTCTTTAGGTCATCAGTTTGAATACCCTGATTTCAATTTCGGGTTTTTCGCCGGAGATGATGGAGGTGGTACTAGGGTTTCTCCGGAGAAGAAACAAGCTGAGAATGAGATTGGGAAGAGAGTGTTTTCAGTTAGGCTTGGCAAGTTTAGGAGCAGTAATATTAACAATGGTGAAGAGACGAGTGGTGGGTGTGTGAGTAGTAGTACTAGTAGCAATGTGAACAGTAATCTTGATAACAGAAGATGTTTCTCAATGGGGTCTTATCAGTACATAGTGGCTGAATCAGATCTGGTTGTGGCTTTGTGTCCTAATAATGAAGGTTTGAAGAATGTGAAAGAAGGAGAGAGTAATAATAATAGTAATGTGGAAGGGAAGAAGATTAATATGAGAAGTAAAGGTGAGAGCTTCTCTGTGTCGAAGATTTGGCAATGGTCTAATAAGAGATCAAAGTTTGCAAATCCATCAGAAACCAATCTTGTGGGTACTTCTTCTTCTTCTTCTTCTACTTATGCTTGTTCTGGATCTGGTAGTACAGTTTCTACTGGATTAGCATTGAATGGAAGGAGATTTCAGGGTCCTTGATTGAGAAGGGTTTTTTAGGTACAGAATCAAAAGGGTAGCTTATTTTCTGCTATTGGATTTAATTGAATCATTGATTCTGAGTTTTGATTTGAATTCATTTTGGTTAACACGATACTGTAGTGTTTCTTTTGTGTCTTTTATTGCTGAATCTCTCTCTCTGTTTGTGTGTTGAGAGGAATAAGCTTTTTGTTATTTGATGGTGTTATAGTGGTACTGTTATATGGGATGTTTCTAGTTCTAATCAAACTATGTTCATAAATCAGAGTCACAAAGTGTGAGAAACTTAATCTGAGTTTGTAAGTTTGAACTCGAAAGTAGATGAGGTTCTGAGATGGTTAACTCTAATTTGCACAACTTTTGATGAGTGTAGAGATTAAATTAGTTCAAAACTTTTCAGATAAAAGACGATTATACATGTGGGACAGATATTTAGAGCTTCATTACTCCAGCATCCCTCTCAAATTGCTCATGTATTAATTAATCATATAATATTAATACTAAACTAATTTAAACAACTCATTTAGAAACTTTAACAAATTATCCCTCCACTAGAGAAACTCACTTAGGTTACTTAATCATTTAAATATTATTTTTTTACATAAAATAGGAAAAATAAAATTTTACAAAATTCAGATCATCAAACATATTATACCTAAACAGAGAAATAACATAAGGGATGAATAAGACCAAATAGTAAATGATCACTTTGTTGAAATATTATGATCACTTTGTTGCTTGCAGGTGAGTAGCACTGCAAAAAATTTCTAAAGCACCTAAATCATAATATTTCAAAATCGATCGTTTCATAAGCTTAATATGTAAACATCACACCAAACAATAGAATTAACAAAATTAGTAAAAGAAAAAAAATTGAATGTAAGAAAACTCAAGCTCTTACAAGTTTGTTAAATTACAGTATTTATAATTTGTTTCTGACTTGGCCTCAGTATCAACAAGCTCTCACATTCTTTGGGTTCCACAACTTTTCCAGCCAACCTCCTTCGCCACCATCAAGAGCTTTCTTGTTCTTCTCTTCCTCGTCTCTAGAAGCTCCTTGACTCAAGCTCCTTGACTCTTAAGCGGAACCAACTGCGGCTTCTTGCCACCAACCCCAGGCGATGAAGCTTCCACAATCTTTGTCACCATATCAAACACATCACTCATCTTTGGACGCGCCTTTGGGTTCCTAGCAAGGCAAAGGTTGGCTACAACCGCTGGTTTCTGCATTGGCTTGATCATGTACTTCCCTTCTAACCTCGGATCTACTATGAGCCGGAACCCATTCTTTATGACCCTGCAAAAAACCAAAGCATGATGATATCCAAAGTTATATGATGATCCATTGATGAATGAGTGAACACTAACAGATTCTGTTAACAGAAGATGAAGAAACGTTACCTGCAACCCTCTTTTGCCGAGCTGTTTAACCGCAACTTCGATTTTCTTTGAAGGGTCTTCTAAGTTCTTGATCGTTCCCCAGTAGACACAACCGAACCCGCCTTCCCCAATCATACCAGACCTGCTGAAGTTCCTTGTGGCAGATTTGAGCTTGCTCTCTTTGCTTTTCCTTTACCTTGAATAACCCAATCATTGCTTCTGACCTCTCTTACGAAACTCACACACACCTGTGACAAAAATCGAAGAATGAATGATTGATTATATGGTCAAGTCAGATTAAGGATTTGAGATTTAGACTTAAAATACGCAAATGGTGGCAGTGTCCACATACCTAAGATGGTTCTTCACTGAACTTGAACAAGAATTGTTGTTATTCATTCCCCAACATTGGCAAGATAGATAAATAAATAGATGATACAGTCAAACATCTCATACCTTCTGATCCGCTAAAGATTTTGAATCTTCTAATATTTCCTCAGTAGACATTAAAACCAGACGATGATTGCTCAATGAGGGCAAACAGTTTTTGCTTAACATCCAAACCAGTCTCTGTTGGATCACATTGGATAAAGTAAGTTGTTTTCATGCGCTTCACACGAATATACATGGCATGCAAACAAGATTACACAGACTAATCAATACTACAACCAACATGGACCAAATCTAGTCTTCTTCGATTGATTAAAGCAAAATCCAAGAAGAACAGTAAGCTGGAATTAAGAAGGGGATAACATGTTATCAGTGCAAAAAATCTTCACTTTCCCGGTATATTAAGCAAAGAACGATCAAGTAAAGAGATTGAATGTACTAAGAACAATCAAACTGAACCAACGAAGTAGAAACATACCATGGAAAGACAAGGATGAACAATTCACTCTTCTTCCGCTGCCGATTCCGATCAAAATCTGTTACCCAGATGCCAGAAAAGAGAAATTATTAGACTTTAAGCAACAATTCACAAACCCCAAAGAGTGAATTTAGACAAAGAGATGATCTTGTTATCCACCAAATCTGTTAACCACCAACAAACCTCTAGATTTAGCCAAAAAATTCAACAGATTCACATGAATCGATTGAATTTCCTGAATTTTGGAACGAGAGAGAAGAGAGAGAAAGTCAGGAAGAATGAAAGAAGAAAGCAAAGAAAAAAATTATTTTATATTTATGCGTCTACCAATGGGCTTACGCATGTCGCGTTTCTCAAAGGGTTGTTCAGTTGCTTCCCAAAACAACGATACTCAGTTTCTTGGACTCGAAAATAGGTTTTTTATTGGGAAATTGGGGCCCAATACTGAGAGTAATTCAAAAAGTACTCCCAAGTAAAAATGGTCTCTGAAAATTAGAAACTCAAATAGTGAAGTCAAATATATTATTTCTCTTGTGAAGTTTTAGAACTTATAAAGAGTATCCAAAAATGGGATGAAATCATTATTGGTAGGGAAAAATAATGATAACCCATATTTGTATTATTCTCTAAAAAGAGCAAAGAGAGCATTCGAGTGAGTTAGGTGAGGAACCCTCACAATGATCTCCATAGTTGTTTTGATAATAATTACGTCAAGATGATTAAAGTCACAAGTTGTTTTAAATTCATATCCAACAAATCAAATAAACATCTATCTACCCATTTAATATTTGTATAATGATTTTTATAGTTATCTTCATAATAATTACGTCAAGATGATATTTCCATAGTTATTATTTTTGCAATTGCAACTATTTTGAATGCCTCAAATAATAAAAATTCACTATGCAATAAACAGCTATATACCTATTTAATATTTGTATGATGATCTTTATAGTTATCTTCATAATAATAACGTCAAGATGATATCTTAATTTGCAAGTTGTCTTCAAAATTCAAATCCAACAAAACAAAAGAGCATCCACTATTTGGTAAAATCATATACAACACATGTTCTAATGTTTCTATGTCGGTGTTGGGTAATTTATATCAGATTATAAGCATTGACTTCAAATAAAACATATGCGATGATCATCAAGCAAGACTTGTAAGATGACATCTCAAGTCGCAAGTTGTCTTCAAAATTCAAATCCAACAAAACAAAGGAACATCCACTATTTGGTAAAATCATATACAATATATGTTCTAATGTTTCTATGTAGGTATTGGGTAGTTTCTATCAGATTATTAGCATTGGCTTCAAATAAAAGATATGCGCTGATCATCAAGCAAAACTTGTAATAAATGCAAATTACCAATATCTGAAATCCAAAATTCCTTTCCTTTGCAAGACCAAGCTGTAACTGTAGTAGAGTTACATCATGGGTTATGAATCACCTTTCTTAGACACAAGAGAGTCAAATAGCTTTTTTTATCACTTTCCGACATCAAACATCGAAACTTTTGTACAAAAAAAGGACCCCAAAGACCTCAAATCCCAAAGAAATGCTATAAGGTAACTATTTTGAATGCCTAAAATATTAAAAGTTTACTATGCAAATAAACAGCTATATACTCATTTAATATTTGTATAATGGTCTTCATAGTTATCTTCATAATAATTAAGTCAAGATAATATATTCATAGTTTTTATTTTGGCAGTTGCAACTATTTTGAATGCCTAAAAGAATAAAAATTCACTATGCAAATAAACAGTTATATACCCATTTAATATTTGTATAATGATCTCCATAGTTATCTTCATCAATATTTCTGTTAAGATGATATCTCAAGTCGCAAGTTGTTTTCAAAATTCATATCCAACAAATCAAAGGAACATAAAATCATATACAACACATGTTCTAATGTTTCTATGTCGGTATTGGATAGTTTCTATCAAATTATTAGAATTTGCTTCAAATAAAAAATATGCGTTGATCTTCAAGCAAGACTTGTAATAAATGCAAACTATCGATATCCAAAATCCAAAACTCTTTTCCTTTGCAAGACCAAGCTGTAACTGTAGTATAGTTACATCATGAGTTTTGAATCAATTTTCTCATACACAAGAAAGTCAAACTTAGCTTTCTTGTCACTTTCCGACACCAAACATCAAAACTTTTGTATAAAAAAAAGGACCCAAGAACCTCAAATCCCAAACAAAGACTATAAAGTAACTATTTTGAGTGCCTAAAATATTAAAAATTTACAATGCAAATAAACAGCTATATACCCATTTAATATTTGTATAATGATCTCCATAGTTATCTTCATAATAATTACGTCAAGATGATAAATCCATAGTTATTATTTTTGCAATTGCAACTATTTTTGAATGCCTAAAATAATAAATATTCACTATGCAAATAAACAGCTATATACCCATTTAATATTTGTATAATGATTTACATGTTGGGTTTTCTAAACCCAAGTCAAGCCCCATTAGTATGATATTGTCCGCTTTGGGCCGATATGGCAAATCCCGCACGGATTTGTTATTGAGCTCTTTCCCAAAAGGTCTCATACTAAGTAGTTTTGGACTTGGCTTATTTATTAGAAACTTCTTTTCTAGTCTTCCGATGTGGGACGTTGGTTTGTATCCAACAATACTCCCCCTCAAACCAAGGACCACGAACCTTAGGTCTCCCTTTCAGCGAAATCTTGTCACCATTAACTTGGTGCTTCCTTATTCACAAGGTACCTTTCTTATTGTGTCACATTGAGGAGCTTCTCCCACACTAATCATTAATCCCATACCCACTTTTTAGGTCCATTTATTTCAACCTAGGCTCTGATACCAGTTGTTGGGTTTTCTAAACCTAAGTCAAGTCCCATTAGTATGATATTGTCCGCCTTGGGCCGAGATGGCAAAGCCCGCACGGATTTGCTATTGGGCTTCTTCCCAAAAGGTCTCATACTAAGTATGTTTGAACTTAAACCTTCCGATGTGGAACGTTGGTTTGTACCCAACAATACTCCATAGTTATATAATTATGTCAAGATGATATTTCAAGTCGCAAGTTGTTTTCAAAATTCATATCCAACAAATCAAAAAGGAACATCTACTCAGATATAAGGCCCTAAAGTTTCTGGTAGACAGCCAAAATTCATTATTCATATACTCAGAGCGCATATGCATTTTGCACAATTCGTTATTTAAGTTACGATGCTGACGAGTTGAGATAAAAACAGATAGCACAAATTCGTTATTTAAGTTACGATGGAATGAATAAGTTGGAGAATTATTAAGGAAGAGTGCCATATATATGGGTTGTTGAGAGTTGTTAGAAGTCTAAGGATTAGCGGTTTACCTTTGCTTGTAAAATTAGGCTATTACGTAGAGGTAAAGCCTATGTTGTAGTTGTTAAACTAGAGCTTTTGAGTGAGAGACTGTGAGTAATGAGCAAGAAAAAAAAAACCTTGTTATAAGTTTGTATGTGTGGTCAATGTAGTTGTACATGAAAGTATGAAATTAAAAAAATATTCTGAGTAAAACCGTTTGTTAAAGAAAGAGTGCAAGTAAACTTACCAACACCAAAAGTTCAACAAATACTCATTGCACATTTTTTAAACCAACAAGAAATCCCAAGAATCAAAAGCATCTGCATATTAATCATGGAGCAAATGATGAGTTAAGATTGCCGCTGATGCTCACCGTTATTGGATCTTCATTTATTACCAAACATCCCCACATTGTTAACCAACATATCACCATATTCCCCAATGCACCATACCGCCACTCGAATAAGAGTCTCATGGTTATATTCTCAACGAGACCATATTAATTAGGAAGGGTTTATTACGACTGATTGAGGTCTAAACACAATCTAACATTAGAACGTAGCTACCTGTTCCGAATATGTCAAGACTGCTTTGTATAATGCCCTAACTGTATATCCATGAATGATGGAGCTCTGATAAATCATGCATTGCTTATGACAAACTTTCCAGCCTATTAACATGGAATTGGAATAAGGACATTACTTTACGACCGCTACAAAATAAAAAGTGCAGATTACGATTCAGTAGAATATTGATTCAAGTCTGTCTATTGATTCATGGAATAGAATATATTCTTATCTACGTAGTTTATCAGACTTTTGAACAAAATAACAATTTCTGAGTCATAAAGTAGAAATAGATAAGTGTTTTATAAATGAGTCCTAAACAATTCACGACATGCTAATGAATTAAAATTCATTGCCATTTTTGAGTTAAGAAATGTGATGTACATACACAAAGTCTCATTTCCAAACTCAACAATCACTTTCACTATATCATTGAACTCAAATTAGATAATTTTTTTATTATTATTATATCAAGACTCCCTCTAGTAACTTAAAAAAAAAAAGACATTTCTCACAAATTCTCATATATATTCATAAGTAATTAACACCATTTGATATTTTGTTTTATTTTCAGTGAGTTGTGCAGAGCTATAATTTGTTTCCCTCAACAAATATTATATATGTGTGGATCAAAATGGATATTTGATGGAAATGCAAGTGGTTTTGACTAAAATGAATATCACTGATATCTGAAAATGCGATGTATATATATAATAGCAAACCCATTTTTTTGTGTCAATTTTTAATCCAACGGATAAAATTAGTTTCAGTTTTAATCCAACGATTTAAAATTATTAATCGTGTCTTTTCGTCGCACCCCCATCTTTCAAAAGTCACACCTCTTAGTCTTTGCATCTCTTTGTTGTACCTCCTGGTTTCAAAAATCACATCCATTAATTTTTACACCTTTTAAATCACACCTCCTTAGTCTTTGCATCTCTTTGTTGTACCTCCTGGTTTCAAAAATCACATCCATTAATTTTTACACCTTTTAAATCACACCTCCTTAGTCTTTGCATCTCTTTGTTGTACCTCCTGGTTTCAAAAATCACATCCATTAATTTTTACACCTTTTAAATCACACCTCCTTAGTCTTTGCATCTCTTTGTTGTACCTCCTGGTTTCAAAAATCACATCCATTAATTTTTACACCTTTTAAATCACACCTCCTTAGTCTTTGCATCTCTTTGTTGTACCTCCTGGTTTCAAAAATCACATCCATTAATTTTTACACCTTTTAAATCACACCTCCTTAGTCTTTGCATCTCTTTGTTGTACCTCCTGGTTTCAAAAATCACATCCATTAATTTTTACACCTTTTAAATCACACCTCCTTAGTCTTTGCATCTCTTTGTTGTACCTCCTGGTTTCAAAAATCACATCCATTAATTTTTACACCTTTTAAATCACACCTCCTTAGTCTTTGCATCTCTTTGTTGTACCTCCTGGTTTCAAAAATCACATCCATTAATTTTTACACCTTTTAAATCACACCTCCTTAGTCTTTGCATCTCTTTGTTGTACCTCCTGGTTTCAAAAATCACATCTATTAATTTTTATACCTTTTAATTTCACACATCTATGTGTTACACCTCTTTGTTGTACCTCCATGTCTCACATCTATTAATTTTTACACCTTTACATTTCACACCTCTATGTCTTACACCTCTTTGTTTATTATATAAAAACTTTTCTTGACTACATAAACAAGTTTCGAAAAATTATTATCTGAGTACTAAAGAATTGTATTATTGAAGTATTTTTTTAACATTCAAGCATCAATCTCTACTTCAAGGTAATTTAATATTTTTG
>NC_025701.1:11641594-11662163 GCF_000633955.1 Camelina sativa | reverse complement strand
CAGTAATCTATGGAAAGAGAAATCACGTATCAAAGTGAAGGGGAAACGAAACTCAATCCAGCCATCTACTCCGATCCCAATCTTCGACCTTCCTTCGACAAGTGGCATTTAGTACTTTCTCGATATAGTAAATAAACCAAGAGAGAAGCAGCCTCGTATGTATTTCGATTGATAATGATCAACAACAAAGACAATTTCTAATAGCGAATTAAGAAAGGATACCAATATATAGCACCATATGGTCGAAGACAAACATAAGTGAAATTTTATATATGGTTAAAAGTAATGTTCATAGTAAATCAAACTCTAAAAAAGGCTAACTTTTGTATGTGACAACATAAAATATAATAACATTGAAATGAATCTTTGGCTTTTTAATCAGCAGAAAACAATAGCAAGAAGTGAAAACGATCAAATTGATTGAGAAAAAAAAGAATTTAGGATGAATTACAAATGTTAAATTTCAATTTAGGATTTCATCTCCCCGTGCGGCAACGCACGGGTCGCTTTCCTAGTATTAATAAACACCATCAGTAAAGAATTCATTCAAAAATAAAATCATAAAATGAAATTGAGTAACAAAGTTTATTCTATTAGGTAACGTAATTTTCATATCGTATATATGACAGATTGTCCGTTTGAGCGAGTCGTACCACTCCGATATATCAAACGTACAGCCTCGGTCTCCACGGTGACTATTGGTGAAACATAGCAAGTAGAGTTCTAATCAAGAAATATATAAATTTTACAAACTAATGAACTAAAATTAAAATAAATATCATAATAACAGAATTCAAAACTCAAAAATTCAAAATATATCAAAATTTATAAAGGGCACTCAAAAAGTTTATGAAGAGTAACCAAACTCACTTAGGTATACAAATGTGATTGCTCCGTCGGATATGAGAGTTTGTGTTTAGCAATTTCTTAACTCGAAAATGGCAATCCATGAGCATGTGGTGAATTTTCAAAGACAACATCTATATATTTTTTAGTTTCTACTTTATGCCACTGATTTAATAGAATCAATTATTATTCTGAGTTTCGAATTTATTCCGGTTAACACTATACTTTAGTTTTTCTTTGTATATTTATTGACGTTGTTAAAAAATAGTAAAATGAATATTTAACATATATTGAGGTAATGAGTTAATGATATATTTTTTTTTAGCAATATTGATTCAAACTTTTCTTGTTTGTATGGTCATGCAATATGACAGATGTGTTAATTTAATCTTTTAATATTATTTAAATTTTCATAATTTAAAACTTGTTGTTAGTTTACATATATCAATAGAAATATTTTAAACAATTCAATATTTTACTATGAAAGGTAAAATTAAACAGTTCAATTAAAAAACCAAATTAAACCATATACAAAATTTTAAAGAGAATTTTTGAGAAATACCCCTTTTAGTGTATCCCTTTTCAAAAATACCTCTTTCATCTATCCATTTTCAAAAATACTTTTTTTTTTTAAATATGAAAATTATAAAGTTTTATATGGTTCACAAGGTACTTCTACGTAATACTACCTCGAGATTCAATCCAAATATTTATAAAGTTTTAAAACATTTTAAAAAGTTTTTTACAAGGTTTACAAGGTTTTTTTTAAAAAATAAACAGTTTTTAAAAAGTATTTATATTGTATTTATAAAATAGTTAAAAAAAATACACACATATAAAGGTAATTTGTGTATATATTAATAAGCTTACACACAAATTTAGAAAATTTTCAAAATTTTAGTGGCTTTTTTGGTAAAGTTTGAAAGAGGGGTGTTTTTGAAAAATGGTATTGCAAAAGGGGTGTTTTTGAAATCCCCCCAATTTTAAACCATATTCATAATAATAATTAAGTAATAATAGATTTTCAAATCTGAATCATGTGGAAAAATAATAGATTTTTAATAGCTTTATATATGTGATGATTCTAAACAATTAAAAGATAAAAATCAAACAAAGATGAAAGGAGAATCATAATTTTGAATACTGAAAAAATATTTCAAATATTTGTATTATTAATTTTGGAACATGATGTAGATATTTTTTATATAGATAATGTTAGAATTTTGATTATATGGATAATAAATATAATTAATTAATCGTAAATTTTTTTTAATATGAATATAAAAATATTGTAATTTTCATAAAAACGAACATTTATTTTAAATTTGTAATTTCATTCGAAAATACTAATATAGAAATAGATTACATATGAGGGAAAAAAAAAAAAAATAAGATAATAGAGATTACATATTTTTTATGTATGGGGTTGGTTTCGTAAATCAGATATAAGATTTAGGTTGAGAAGGCCCAACTGAAGTCCGTCTAATGTTCGCCCTATATAAAAGTAAAATAGAAACTAATATCGCCTGGATCCCAAACACGAGGAGGAGATTTTATGGAGACGGCGGAGGAGACGGCGGAGGAGAAGTATTTCCGTTTGCAGAGAGCTTACTGGCTTCAAGTGGCGGAAACCGAAGTAATTCATTCATCTTCTTAATCGTTTGTTTAGAGAATTTATCTATATAATTGTGATTTGTTCCCATCTGTTTCACAAAATTAACCCTAAACCTCTCATCCTAGTTCGTTTCTAGGGTTTTTTTTTTGGTATGATAGATTGATTTTGCTTATATATAGGGTTTTGATTTAGAGCATGTTGTTGTACCGCCATCTATGATTGGAAGGATAAATGGACTGATAGCCTACGACTGTGAACGTTATGTTGACCATTATCCTCACCGTATGTTGGTCAAGCATTATGCTAATGTGGGGCTTCATCGTTACAATATGTTGAAGGTAACGAAATCTAAGTCTCTTCTGGTTTCCATACTTTGTGTCCTCTTACTACATGTTACAACATGTTGCTCTGTTATTGTTATACCCACACATTTCTCATTTATTTTTGTTCTTTCTTCGTTCTGTCAGAGAACTAACTTCCATCTCGGGTCCCTAAAGAAATTCAACATGTTACAGAACTTTGTGTCCTCTTACTACATGACTCTGCTTGCACACGATCTACGTTCTTGCCCATCGGGTAAAGATTTTCAAGTTCGAGTCGATGAACGCACCTACGGGAGTTTGGATTTGACAGTCTCCGTTGCTAGACCTAAAGACGAATTAGGTGACTTGTGGTCACTGCATTATTCTTATTTTTTATTATAGTAGTCTAGCATGAGTAATACAAATTCACTTAGCTTTCTGACTAATAAAAATTGTCGCACAGTGACCACCAAGATGCCCTTTATACCTCACTTTCACGGTGGCGCATCCGCTTCTGGTATCTTCATAGGTGATTTGCCTGATTGGCCCTCGGATGATGATTTAAAAGACCAAAACCGATTTTACTTGGTAAGATCTCTATGTATTAATCACTCACGACACTACATTAATTAATTATGATTTATTGTGCTCATGATCCGTTATGCTAGCAGCAGTGATACTGATATGTTATTAATTGTTGCCTTTGCATGTAGGTCAAGGAAGCAGACATGCAATATAATAATTGGATCTTGATGTATTTGGAACTTGTAATTTGTGCAGCTGATAGGTCCATCAATCGTGTAAGTTTTGAATCTCAGTTAATGACACACCATGATTGGTCACTGTTTGGTAATTAACACCACACTGTTGTTTTATGCTGCAGTATAGCCGTCTGTCCGGGTTGAATATTGTGGAAGTAGTGATAGAAACTACAGATGTGCTGCCGCCGAAGAGGAGGCTCAAGGCCAAATGTGCAAATGTCTACATATCATTTACGGGCATATCTGAGCTTCATGCCCCTCAACAAGTTTTTCCAAGTGGTGTGAATCTTAAACGACAAGCTATCGTCAGAAGGGTCATGGACGATACAGGATATTTTACTCTTGTTGGTAAGCTTTGTGGTGGTGAGAAAAAAGAATGAGAAGGGGGGGTTTAAACCTTTGTTTTTTTAAGAGTATTCAAAAAAGGGGATGGACCATATAAGTTGCTACTAATACTATGTTCTGTTTGTTGCATTGTCAGACGTTGAGTAATACTCATTATGAGAGTCTAATTAATATAATGATTCGATGTAGTTGTCAAGATAAGTATTTGCCTAATACTGTATACTTTAATTTAATTTTATTACTTTTAAGTTTTGACTTGTAAGAAATGAGTACAATATCTATGTAAATTAATGCTTCTTTATACATACCTACTTAAATACATTGTCCAAAAATCGATGATTATTAAATATTACTCTTATTCTGTTTAGCAAAAAAAAAAATTCATTACTACAAGTCCTAGAGTATCTCACTATCTCTTATATCTTCTCTGAATTACTAGAACGTTTACAAGCCTATTTTACTATTTTATGCACTGTTAGAAAATATAATTTATTGATGCCTACGTAGTACGTACGCGATCGAATCTGTCAGTTGAAGTAGCTCTTATATATTCTCTGAAGTAAAACCAGTCGGACTAATTTTGCTTAAACCTCAACTTGTTTATATACGTACTTCCAAATTCAATTTCATATATTCATTCTTGTCAAAATCTCGTCGATCATTTCTCCCATTTCATTTCACATTTTATCAGTCTTTTTTTTTTTTTTCCAAAAATCAAACGTCGGCATTTGGAGTCGGTGAAACAAAGAAAAAACCTGTCATCATCTCCCCATTTTGAAAGAATTCATGGGGGTTATTAAGGGTCCAAATATGATAATCTTTTTTGCTAATGAAAGCCCACTTAACCCACCAAACACCGTACAAAAAGTAATTAAATTTTCTACGTAAAGGTTGTGATAAAATTTAGTTTAGAATATAGTAACCAGATTGAAAAAAGATTGAAGAAACGAAAAAGACTAATCAAAATGTTTGAGAGAGTGAGTAGATATCAGAAAAGGCTTTTAGAAACTTAATATGAACGATATAATCAGCAGTCTTTGATAAGAAGCTGATCCGGTTGGTTCAATCTTCGTCCGCCAGGTATAAGCACTCGGAGCTTCCTCACCTTCATCTGGACCGACCCGGATCCGGATACTGACCCACGACCCGTTAATTTTTCGTCTGCTTCTCCCTCTCCTTTATGTACGATCGCGACGTTTCCATTCCTTTTTTTTTTGCTTATGAAACTGAGTTGTGAACTTGTGATTACTGATTATGCAACGGATTATGGACGTAAAAGGGTGGTCCATATTTAAATACTCCCAAGGCTTCTTATTCTATTTTGAAATTTAAATAAGGTTTTTATATGCACCAAATCACTAGCTAGGGTATAGTTTTAGTCAACTAAATCTTTTATTGTTTGAGCACCAAACTAAAAACACAAGAGGGAAAAGAAAAAAAAAAACACACATGAGTGAGTGACCTTTTTTGTATGGAGATCAATTCAATTTTATAAAACATATATTAATAAATGTATCTCAGGAAATCTAGAACAAGCTAGTGACATTAGACTCCACTCGAATATTAATAGTTGATGTTGATGATTGACACGAAAGTGCGTTTGCTTTTGCTGTGTTTAACAGAGACAGAAGTGTTAATTACAAAGGGACTATAACATTGGGTTTTGGCCTAATCCACGTGGCTGATGTGTTCAAATCTTTTTGCGCCCATGTGGGTTCCATCTAGCCTTAGGGCATGTTTATAGGGGGATCAGGTGAGGGTGATCTTAGAAGAGAAATATTGTAAAAATATTGTAAGATCAGGTCTTAAGAACTTTTGTTAAGAAGTTAGTTATTGGGAGAACAGGTATAAGATCTTAAGATTTAATAATATAATATTTTTTTAGAACTATAAACAATTTAAAACTTTTATAAAATAACATTTTAATTGCAAACTTATAAAAATTTTATTAAAATTCAAAATACAATGCCATATTTTTATGAAACAGAAAAAAACATTGTAAATAAAATTTAAAAAAAAAAAACAAACTCGAACTCTTGGGGGAGGGGGAGGAGTTGTTGTTCATCACATTGATGATGCACAATTGTGTAAACAAATAGACTTGTAAATGCCGCAGACTAAGCAATACTATTTGCTTTGAATTCCCCCACTGGTAAGCTCTATGATTCAACAATAAAAACTTGTACACTGATGAGCCTATGCGGTATATGTATCACCTGCCAGAGGTACATTTCTCATTGCCATATCATCATCACACATTGAAATGTATCATAGAATATTGGGGCAATGTATGTATCACAGATCAACGTTGTGTTGGTTTCAGGAAACTGATGTTAAGGCCAAGACAAACCTCATTTTGTAACTCAGTGATTTCTACTAGTTCTACATAAGGAGAAGGAGCAGTTTAAAAACATTGAGTCCATCTTTAGGTAACTGCACGTACCTTACCACGGATCCTCTGATGAAACAGTTTCTCACTGAAAGCTACACAAGGCAAATTGCACAAATCCGTAAGCTTATAATACCATCATCAAGTGCCAAAGATATACCAATAAAAAAAGCTTAAAACAACTGAAACAAATTGCAAATCTCTTCTACTTGAGAGTAAACTTGAGAAATTGCAGTATATAAGCAGCAATCTCAATAAAAACATGTCAATCAGCACTACACTAGCTACAAAACATATCACTTTAAACTGTCCCTTTGCGTTTGTCAATTTAATCAATATCACCTTAAAGCTTCTCAAGCTTGGTCATGGTAAATGTAACTAGGAAAAATAATTAAAGAGTGATGATGGCTAAAACACATCTGCAAGAGCCTACCATTAAAGCTTTTTCTAATTCATCAGTTCCATAAGTGATATTTTGCAACAGCGAGCAACAGAAGTGTAACAAGAAACTAGCGAGAGCGAGAGACTAAGCCCAGTGGTTACATCTCTAGATAATGTCAAACCATTATCAAAATCACACCTTTTTCTACTGGTTAGATAAACCACTAAAGAGAACAATTCAAGCTCACACACAATTCAAGCATAGGCTAATCGAACAAACCCTAAATTCCCAAACATAAAAGAAGAAAAAGTTACCATGTGTTAGAAGAAAGAAGAAACCCCTATAACCAATCGCTTACAGAAAACTAAATCAACGAAGAATGAAGAAACCTTTGTTAGAAGAAGACTTAGGTCAAACCAAAACAAACAATAATATCAAATCCCGAAAACTCAAATTCACGAAAGACGAAGCAAATTTACCATTTTTTTTCTCTGTTGATGATTCCTTCCTCTCTGCTCGCAATTCAACGAAGAAGGTGGAAGCTTTAGCGCGGATTGAGGATTCGTCGCTTGGAGAAATCGACACGGTGTTTGGTTCAGGATCGGAATCATGGATAGGGTTTCGCGGCGGAGGAGGATCCATCGGCGATGTGGTCGTAGTCGCCGTTTCGCTTTGTCGCCATTTGCGAGAGAAGAAGAAAAAAAATGTCGAAGAAAAAAAAATGTCGAAGGAAAAAAAAATTGAAACCAAGCTTTCCGTGTGACACGTCACCTTTAGATCAGTGGGAAGAACTGATCTTATTTAAGATCAATTGGGCTGATCTTATGGGTACTGTTCAATAAATTTTAATTTTAAAAGCCCCAAGATCACCCATGTGATCTACCGATAAACATGGCCTTAGGCCTCGTTGTATCTACGAACCTTTGTCCGATCATTGCCTAAAGACTAAATATTTTACTCTACGTTCCTTTGCAATGAATCTGCATGTCCCCCTCTCTTTTCCTAAGATAAATAATTTATGATTTTGTCTCATTCTATAAAATCTCGAAACTGTTTATTGTAAAGATATTTTTTATTAATTTGTTTCTCAGAGTATAATGTGAAGAATATAATCAAGTGATGTCATAGTTTTGGTCTAAGCACAAAATGTATATATAGTATGAGTTTCACAACATTTCGGTATGGATTCCAATCATTAGAAAATAAATAATCTGTTGATACTTACATGGTCGAATCTGTCCGCTTATGTGCGAGTCGGACTCTTTGCTTTAAACTACTTCAGGTACTTGTTTATACACTTCAAAATTAATTTGCATATATACTTATCAAACTCCCGTGATCATTTAATTTCCCCAACTTCATTTCCCATTATCACAAAACGAACGTGCTGCTAGCCTGCTCTATATATATATACCTAACGTTTACATTGCACACTCACATGGTAGAACAACAATATATATTAAGGGGTTTTTTAGTACTAAGTGTGAAACGATAATTATATGTATGGGTTAAGAAAGGCCACGTACGATGATATATAAATGTATGTATGATACGTATCATAGCACATTAAAAGGCATGGATTTGTTGCAAACAGTTGTTTATTTGATTAGTCACATCATCATCCCAAATTATTTGGAAACGCATGCAAGTGTAACCCCATAACTTGCATATGTTTTGCCAACTCATCCACCACCGTGCCTCTACAGTCTTCAAAGAGACATGAGCCTTGGATGCTGCTGCTGTGTGTGTGTGTGTTTTTTTTTTTTTGGTTGGGTGTAATTAACATATATCGTTTCGACATCACGTGGCTTGGAAACGTAGCTGCCACTTTAGTTTCAGTTAGGCCTACGAGATTAGATAGCCTAAATCTAGACAGATATATGGACCAACCAAAATTAAATTGGATATATATATAGGTCCGTCTAATTATCAAAACTCTACACCCGGATGTCCACGGTATGATCAAAACTCTACACTCGGATGGGAAACTGGGCCAAACTGCAAGAGAAAAGAGTGCATGGTTTGGTCCGAAAGGCAAAGGCCGCCGTATTAGATACATCATACAAATGCATGTCCTCGACTTTGAGAGATGTGTCTAGTAACCCACCTATGTTGCTCACTTAAACATTATTCAATAATATTCATATACAAAAATAATAATATTCATAAACAAAGGCCGCCGTTTGTTTCATTCATGAATGTGGCTTCGTTCGTTTCATAAATGAGAGATGAGATTTGGACTGAGAAGGCCCAACTGAAGCCCATAAAAATAATATATCCATCGGATGGGGTATATAATGATGATTTATAAGTCTCCAACAAAGAAAAAAGCATTCACGACCACGACGGCGAGGAGGAAGAGAAGGATATGACGACGGAGAACAGCTACACTGCGCATGTGGAATATTGGCGTCAAGCGGAGGAATCCGAAGTAATAATTCTTTCATCTTATTAATAATTATCTATGATTAATTGTGATCTGTTCCCTTTGTTTTACAAAAATTAAACCTATCCTAGTTCGTTTCTAGGGTTGTAATTAATGGACTGTTATAGTATAGATGTACTATTTTAAATTTGCTGATTGGTATTTCATATAGGGATTCGATATAGAGAATATTTCACTACCATCATCTATGGATGGAATTGTGATCACTGCTAGACTGCTTGCCTTCGACTGTAAAGGATTTTATCCTCGTCTTTTGACGAAGCTTTATGCTAAGTTGGGGCTTCATCGTTACAATATGTTGGAGGTATATATTTATATATTTAAACTTCTCCTCAGCTGGTTTGTACATTATTTTTATATACACCAAATATTCAAATTGATTCCATTGATTTTCTTTCTTCATATCTGTCAGGGAACTAACTTCCAGTTCGATTCCCTAGTAAAATTCAACATGTTACAGAACATTGTGTCTTCTTACTACATGACTCTGCTTGCACACGATTCAGTTGCTTGCCCATTGGGTAAAACCTTTCAGGTTCGCGTTGATGAAGGACAATTTGGCACTTTGGATATAGCGTGCTCCGTTGCTAGACCTAAAGGCGAAGGTGACTTGTCGTGCATTTATATGTGTTTTTTTTTAGAAAAGCCTGATTTTTAAATAGAATCTGACTTATCATTAATAAATGTTGCACAGAGACCACCAAGATGCCCTTCATACCTCACTTTCATGGTGGAGCATCCGCTGCTGGTATCTTCAAAGGAGAATTGCCTGATTGGCCCTCCGATGATGCTTTGAAAGACCAAAAACGATTTTACTTGGTAAGATCCTCTATATATTAATCACGCACGACAATACATTAATTGATGAAGTGTTGTTTTGCTCATGCATGATCCGTAGCTAGCGCAGCAGTGATATATATATGTGTTATTGTTGCCTTTGCGCATGCAGGTGAAGAAATCAGAGTGGCAAGCCAATGACTGGATTTCTCTGTATTTGGAACTTGTAGTTTATGTAAATGATAGGCTCATGACTAGAGTAAGTTTTACATGTCAATAATGATATATCACCACGAGTGTCACTGCTGCTAATTATCATAATAATGAATTCCAATCCAAAAAATTGTAGATGCATCAGATGACAGAAATTCTGTCCCAGTTGGAGATTGTGAAAGTCGCGATAGAAACTGCTACTGGAGATGTGGAGCCGCCGAATGAGAGACTCAAAGCCAAAAGTGTAAATGTCTATATAATGTTTAAGGGTTTGGCAGAGCCTCGAGCCCCTCAGCGGGTTTTTGAGATTGGTGTGGATATTGAACGCAAAGCTATAGTTAGAAGAGTCATGGATGAGGATGGATACTTGAGTCTCGTTGGTAAGCTTTGTGGTGGTCAATCTACCAAAAAGCGGAGTAGAAGCCCATAGTTGTGAAAAGTGAGTGAGCTTTAGTTAGGCTACGCTGTGCGCAGTTTAGCTGGGGTTTTTTTTTTAAAGTGTGTACTGTCTTTTGTTTTTGTTTTTAATACAATAAGGTGATCTAATAGCACACGTATTAATTAGGAGGATCAGTTGGCTTTCCTTTTCATTTCTCATTTTAATCCTAAACTAATCTCTATATCTCATAAGAATATCTAGGAAGAGGTAATGACAACGACAAAGTGAAAACCCAAAGAGATTTAATTTGTTTGCCAACAAAAAGCTTGTACTGGCGGAAAGAAAATATTAGATGAACTATTTCAGATAGAAACAGATTGCACACTGAGACCGAAAAGACTTGAACATACTCACTTGAGTAGCCAATGCCATCGCTTTTGTCCTCATATCTGAGTTATGGCAAGTAATAGCATCCTCGATATAACGTCATTTAAATCACATCCCGTTACCTGCTCAAGGCAGTTAACTAGTCATTGCACGCTATTTCTTAAGTCAAAGGAGAAAAATCCCAAAATCCAAGAGCATTTGCATAGTTAAAAATGGAGCAAATAGTACATAGTTAGGATTGGTATTATAATTCTCACCGATCTTCAGTACCATTGTGTTAACCAACAGATCACCATATTCCCCAATGCACCATATCACCCCTGGCTCAAGGGTCTCAGTGAGCATTTTAATTTCTCTACGACATCTATTACTTAGCAGTTCAACATTGTTTATATATTTTCCTGGTAATACTAAACACAATACCTTAACACATTCCAAAACTGTAACTCTGTGTCTTTGCACTGCTTGATCATCGAAAGTGATTGCTTTCATCAGCATGTTTTATGCAACATATCTGAGAGAAGGAAAGCATGAATTTGATAAGGTAATGCATCATGTTTAAGAGAAACAAAACTACGATTAAAAAGGAAACGCTGGCTGGTAACCAAAGCATAGTGTGCTTCATAGAGTTACCCAAATCCAAAGAAAAATGATTGATGGAAGGAAAAACAAGCAAGCTATATCATAAACATATAATACCATATGCAGATACCAGATGAACGAGTTGAGATATCAAATGATTTGTTTTCTTTAACCTGTGTTTTAGAAGAAGAAATCTAGAGAGTTGTGATAAGCTACCTTGCGTAGGTTACGTTAGGTGGGTGCCGTTTCTATTTAATACAAGAAGTTAATCTATTAGCATGACAACATCTATGATCATTTGGTTTTCCTTTTCATTTCTCATTCTAGATTTAAACTAATCCCTTTAATGGAACCCAGGAATCTACTACCAAAACCATTTAAAGGATGTGATGAGATCGATGAAAAAAGTTGATTATTACCTACTCTGTCAGTAGGGGAAATTATGTCATTGATTTAATGATTTAAGCTTTTCAAAATTTCATTTCACATTATCTCTATTTTTTTTTTCCTTTCTCGAACAAAATATTTGTTTAGAATGAATTATTGTAAAGGAGAATGAACTTTTGTACAAAATAAAACACACAAGAACCTCAAATACCAAACAAAAGGCCAAAGTATTTGTTCCAGGAAATGAAAAAAATTGGAGGGAGAAAGCTGCTTCTGCTGCATCAACGGCTTGGGCAAGACTTGTCTTTCTTTTTCTAGTCGGGCCGATGAAAATAAACACTCAAGTCCTTATGCTGAAAATACAATGGCCGATCGAGTAGTTCACAACCCGCGAGGGAAGTTGCTGACTTGTCCTTCCTCTAATACATCTTTTTCGTTCAGTTTGTACCCAATCCTCATGCGCATCACAAGGGATTTCTGCCATAAACATTAAACCCTTTGAGTGCTTAGTCACTGAATCCAATCTTTATTTGAGCACAGATTATGTTGTGGATCACGGATTGTTTAAGACATACATTTAAATTATAAGACGAAGAAAGAATGTTTATACCTTCCCATGCTGGCTGTTAGTGACTTTTAGATTTTGCGTGATGGCACCATTACCGCTTGCCGGGAGTGTGTTACTGCTAGCTGGATCCAAGTGAAGCTGGAGGAACTGGAAGTTGCCCAAAATAAAAAGAAGGTTAAAAGAAAATTTTCAAAACCGGACAGTTGTCAAAACAGATACTCCATTATCAATTGAGGAAAAGAGGAATAAGAAGGGAGAAAAACGCAAAAAGAATGACCTTTGGAACAGCAGCCTGGAAGATAAAGTCTGTGAAAGTATTGGGAGATAAATTAATAAAAGTAGCCTGGACATTTGTCGTCTGCGGATTCCCTGGTGGTTTTGAGAAAGTGAACTCAATCTTCAAGGAGCTGCTCTCGTATGCAACAATAGATGGATATGCTGGACCATTGGTTGCTGCAATAATGAGGAAAGCTTGTTATTGATCTCTATAAAAGAGTTTCAGTGATCATATTGATTGTTTTTAAGGCCAAGACTTTTTCTTACCTTCCTTTGATGGGCTTGGAGAAAGACCATCTAATAAATCAAACATACGGGTGGACGCAGTCGTTGCTGTGTGAGGTGGAACTGGTGAAGAAAGTGTGTCTAGCGCATTTGAGGGATTACTGTTAGCGTCAGCTATTGATAATAAATCAATAGATGATATGCTGTTTTGTGCAGGAGAAGGTGTTCCAATTGATAGAATATCCAGTAACAGATCTGTGCCGGCTTTTGGAGCCTGGGTTGCACCTAAAACATTGCATAAAAAACGGGAAGACCAAACATGAGTTATCGTCTTGCAAGGAAAATAACTTCAAAAAAAGATTGCTCATTCAGAGACCAATAGCAAGTGAGCACGCTATAAAAAGAAGGTAATAGTTGTAGAAACGTCAAAGAACTAACCAAATTGTGATGAAGATGATCCTAAATCAACACCAAGAAGATCCTGAAGGTAATCTGCACCAGATGAACTAGGTGCAGCCAGGATATCGTCAGAATCCAGGTCTAGCAAGTCCACAAGAGGAGCAACAGCAGGTTTCTCAAAACCATTTGGAAGACTAACTGAAGCCTTGGCCCCTGTTGAAGCTGATGCAGGAAAAGAGCCGGCCCTCCTCACATTAAAAGTAGCCTCATCCAGTACCGGCATTCTCTCAACCAGAGAAGATCTATATGCACACATAATTAGGTCATGAGCCTTAAAGGAGTGTGAACATGAAAATTTACTCTAGTAAATACACGAGGAAGAGAGGAATTAGGGTTTTCATTAACCACCTGATATTTTTATGCCTGTCAACTATAGAATTGTACTCAATAGCTCTCTGCTGCATTTCAAGGAGAAGGCTTCCTTTCTGCTTCACAATTATGTCTTTAATTCTCCTGCCATTGAATATTAAAGAACTATTTAATTACAAAGTGAGAGTTGAGGACAGGATGTACAGGTATAATAAATTTCTAATCATTTTTCAGAAGATAACCCGCTTTTCTGGTAGACAGCCAAATTTCATTATTCATATACTCAGTGTGCATATGCATTTTGCGTAGAGTTGAAAACGGATAAGTGCAGACGAGTTGAGATAAAAACAGATAACACAACGAAGCTGAAAAAATTTGATCATACTCTGAAATAGAAGGAAAGCGGGATGACAGCTTCAGTAGAGCAACCAGTGCCATCGCTTTTGTAGTTGAATCTGAGTTATGGCGAGTAATGGCATCCTCGATAACGTCCACTGCATCAGATTCCGTTACCTGGCCATGGCAGTTAAATACTCATTGCACATTTTTAAACCAACAAGAAATCCCAAGAAGCAAAAGCATCTACATATTAATTATCGAGCAAATAATGAATAAGGATTGCCACTCACAGTTATTGGATCTTCACTACCAATCATCCCCACATTGTTAACCAACAGATCACCATATTCCCCAATGCACCATACCGCCACTCGAACAAGAGTCTCCTGGTTATAAGCTCAATGAGACCATATTAGGAAGGGTTACAACTGATTGAGGACTAAACACAATCTAACATTAGAAAGTAGCTACCTGTTCCGAATATGTCAAAACTGCTCTGTATAATGCCCTAACTGTGTACCCATGAAGCTCTGATGCATTGCTTATGACAACAATAAGTGCATGCCACACATCATCTTTCACAAACTTTCCAGCCTACTAACATGGAATAGATGACATTAGGTTACGACAAATACAAAAAAATGCATTTTAGAATTTGATATTAGCTTAACAGATATAAAATCTCAAAGAACGATTTCAAAGAGTGTCATAAAGTGGTAACAAGTTAAAACAGAGCATAAAATAAATGTCTCGCATCTGAATCCATACCTCACACAGAACCTTGAGCATCTGATCAATGTACCATAGTTTTTCTGGAGAAAACCTACATTTTCAAAATTGTTAACAAGTCAACAAAAATTACAGTCAACTAGACATTCACAGTAAACTTCCAATTCTCCTCATCCCCAAACCTCCCTATGAAAAGAGTCAGAGTAAGTAGTTCTTCACTTTTTAAATAGAATACTTACTTTTCAACGATAAAACAAATTTTTGCACTAAGATCTTCCTTAAAATCTTCGTCACTGATTTCCAAATAATCAATTAGCTCCTTCGTCAGTTGTGTGACATTATTCTCATTCACCAAAAGAGTGACAAGCTCAAGAGCTCTTTTCCGAATAGAAGCATCTGGGTCCTAAATTGTTGATGGAAGCAGAAACCCAGTGAGCATTTTTAAGTTAGAATAAGACATCTATTACTTAGCAGTTAAACATTGTTTAATATATTGTCCTGGTCATACTAAACACAATACCTTAACACATTCCAAAACTGTAACTCTGTGTCTTTGCACTGCTTGATCATCGAAAGTGATTGCTTTCATCAGCATGTTTAATGCAACATATCTGAGAGAAGGAAAGCATGAATTTGATAAGGTAATGCATCATGTTTAAGAGAAACAAAACTACGATTAAAAAGGAAACGCTGGCTGGTAACCAAAGCATAGTGTGCTTCATAGAGTTACCCAAATCCAAAGAAAAATGATTGATGGAAGGAAAAACAAGCAAGCTATATCATAAACATATAATACCATATGCAGATACCAGATGAACGAGTTGAGATAGATACAGATAGCACAACGAGGTTGAACAAATTTGAACATACTCTGAAATAGAAGGAAAGCGGGCAACCAATGCCGTCAGTTCTGTAGTCGAATTTGAGTTATGGCGAGTAATAGCATCCTCGATAACGTCTACTGCATCAGATTCCGTTACCTGCTGCTTATGGCAGTCGATTAGTCATTACATATTTATGAAGCCAAAACGAATCCCAAACAGCATAAGCATATGAATTAAGATTGGCTCACCGTCAACTGATCACTTGGAGTATTACCAGAGGAACGAAATTTCTTTGGAGTATACTTTTTCTCTTCACGATCTTTTCGTTTCTCTTCAGGTTCTTTTCGTTTCTTTTCAGGTTCTTTTTGTTTCTCTTTTGGGTTCTCTTCTGATGGCTTTTTATCATCTTTTGCATCTTCCTCATCATCACTGTTCCAATTCTCTTCTTCATCTTCTATTATCTCAACAATGATGAAATTTGTCAACAGATGCATAGGCTTTTCTGAGCCTCGAATTAGGTCACCTTGCACATCAGATACACCAATAGGAATATACTTGGTTGTTAAAGACACATTGCAATATCCATCTCGACCCAAGTATCTTCCATTACTCATTTTACATACAGCTACCCAGTCATCACCCATTTTCTGAATCTTCTCTATCACCACTGCATGATAAGAAACAAAAACAGATTCTGGGTCCATACAAGCTTCATAAACCTCCTTATCTCCTCTCATCAATCCAGAGTAATTAATCAAATCTGCCCCTACTGTATGCTTTTTTAGCTCCTTCACAACCTCCTTTAAGCTATGAAGCCTGCGTAGTTTTATATTTTTTCTTCTCTTCATGGAAGGGTCATCTGCAGTTGGAGGTAGATAATCAGTGCATAGGAAATCACTTACTATTTCTCTTGAAGCCCCGTTTGCCTGTATGTGAGATAAGACATTCTCAATCTCTGCTCCATAACAATGATGTAATCGATTTCTCTTATCTTCCTTAGCTCGCTTATCTTTCCCGAGTTTAGAAGGGTCACAAAATATACACAGATTCCAGGGACAAAGAGGTTGACACTGCTTCTTTTTTTCCCCCTTTGTGTTTTCCCCCTGCTTTCTCATTTCCCCCTGCTTTTTCTTTTCCCCCTGCTCTTTCTTTTCCAACTTTCGTAAGTGCCTCTCTGAACTTACTAGATCAGAGCCTACGTACATCGCGCAGGTAAGATGATACATCTGATTTCTAACCTTACCCGATCTACCCTCTTCTCCACATTCCTTTAAGAAACTTAAGGCCTGTATATTACTAGTACAAAAAAAAAGATTTAGGTAAAATGGAGAAAGGTAAGCTTCCATATAGGAAGGTAAAATGATATATTTGTTTGCAAAAGAAGAGTTTTAGATGTTTACCGATTCTTCCATATGCCAACTGAGCATAGCGGTGCCGCAAGTGTCATTTAAGACAAATGGGCCTTTACGATCACTAGAAAATTCTTGAAACTTCTTGGAACCCACAAGCCTTTGAACTTGTTTGTAGCTGAGATCGCATTTACCATATTGAGCTAGCTCTGAAGAACAATCTTTTGAAATGGATTCAAGCTCAGCAGACCTATAAGGGGCTCTCTGGTATATTTTGTTTCTGAGAATAACAAAAATAAAAGAGGTAGATGATTCCTGAGAACACAAAGAGAACTCACCAAGTTGAGAATAAATTTGGTTAATACCTATATGTTTTCGACGGTTTAGATGCATTCCTAGCTTCTTTCCAAGAAAGTTTGACAAAGCAAAACTTTCTTTTCTTCAATAACTGTAGCATGCATAGACGTTAGATTTTGTATAACTAGCATAATCAATAATCAGATTTATAGGCTACCTAGATAAAACGGTAAGCAAAGAGGAAAGTATATTGGGCCATGTTTGCAAACCTTTCTAATGGCCAGTATGTTAATGCAGCTCCGAATCTCAGTTTTTGTACTTTGCCTCTTTGCTTCCGCCCTGAACTTAGTTTCCATAACGATTATATGACGCCCTACTTTTTTCTCGGCATCCAAAACATCTATATCGTCCTGAGACAAGGTTTTGGCTAGTATCTTCATTCTTTCCCAAGTTCTAGACTTAAGAGACTTAAATCTGCACCAACATTTACTTATATTGAAGCAAAATACCAAAAAAAAATTCTTATAAGAAGAAAACAGAATGTCATACTACTATTATTCACAATACCTCCACATGAATTCTTTGCTGCATGTTTGTGTTGCTACATCTGGAGCCTATACATTAAACCGAAAAAACATAAGTTATAAGAAGGAAAAAAATACTTTGCGAAGCTATATATAATTAGAAAATAACTATAAAAGTTACACAACCTTATGGCTTAAGTGAAGGAGCAAATATAAGACGCACTCAACATATGCAAAACTTTTTGAATCCCCTCTTTCTGTCTGGGATATGTATGTCTGAGAGATAACAGTCAATAACCATAAACTATATGTAAAAGATGTTAAGATGTTGTGGCAAGATCAATTATGGTTCTTAATTGTTACCTTTGAGAGCTCAGCTACTAAGGGAAGGAGCTGTTGTGCTACTGGAGCTGTTGTGTGTGACGAAATCTCAGCAAGAGCTCTGAGAAAATCAAACTTCCTCTCGTCTGACAGCTAGTAAACAAAAGGATTTGGTATAGATTATGATTACATAATAACTAAATGAGCTCACGTCGGGAGGAATAATATAGATTTTTACTAATTAAAACAAGGACAAAGATAGCCATGGGACAGTATTATGTAAGAACAAAAAGATTTACATTCAAGATTAGAGTAATTAAGAATATTGAATTCAAGCTCTCAACTTAGAGAATACTAAATTGTGTTAAGCGCGAAGAGAGAAAGTAAAGAATTTATAGACGCCGTACCTTGTCAAAATCAGGCAGTTTAAGAACGCAATCAACTAACATACTTGGAGCCCCTCTCTGTTCAAAAGAAAAGGGAGCTCGTAAGACTGATTTATGTTATGTTTTTCAAAACAAATTTCTGAATATTTGACACTACACAACAATACATACCGCAAATAATGGAACAGCCATTTGCAGGCATGATAGAAACCTGTCAACACTAACGGTATCCCAAACCTGTAGGGAAAAAAATATATGGACATCAGTAGTAGTTCGGCGGCACAACGATGAAACCATCTAAAAGGAAAGCTTTAGAAACCATGACTATCAATCACACCATAAAGTTTGGGAGGGTCCTGAGTTTTAAGAAATTAGTAGGCTTTGGTGTTAGTTGCGGAAAATGAAAGATTTCAAAAACATCAAACGAGGAGGAAAGAGGTCGTGGTTTAGAGAAGAAGAATGGGTCAAAATTTGGTTCATTCCACTTTCATTTTGGTTTATTAGTTCAACTGGTTCACTTAAATTAACCAGAAAACTGATTTACTTGAAATGAAATACTCACATCAAACTTGCAGTCGTTTGCATCCAAAGCAGCCTCTGCTTCAACAAGTTTTGCAAGCTGTTGCAATTCTTCTTTACTTACATTTTCCAGGCTCTGTAAACATCAAAAGAAGGTCAGAAAAGGGCCAGGGAAAGAAATCCATCCAAAAAAGAAACAAAGAAAAACTCCAAAGTATGGTCTAACCTTTTCTATTAAATCTGCAATACGTCTTTTCACTGACTTGATTTTATACAATCGCAGTTGTACTGAAGGATATACATATTCATCCTTGTCCGACTGCATGATTACATAGAGTAACAAATCTATTAAATCAGGATAAGATATACGAAACCTTTCCAAGGGATTTGTTGCGAGAAGTTCTCGTTAGCTTGAACCATCAGAAAATTTTCATTTTACATATTGGTCAATGAGAAATAATAGTTCTTGATGATTAACAAACACTAAAATAAAATAAAATAAACTACAGTATATGCGCTAGCTACAGTAACCATCCCATATAAGAAGGACCCCACTATATATATGTGTGCTAGCTACAGTAACAATTGAAAGTTGATTTAGCAGAATGATTTGTACATGGTCTTAGCAACAGAACCAAAAAGATTATACGCAATACACGCACACTTCATTTGTTAATATGGGCAAGTGAAAAGATCAGAAGAGGTCTCTAATTTGATGGAAAAATATAACAAGAGAGCAGTGAATCTCGTTAAGTTACCACCATATAGGAGAGCCTAAAGAAAAAAAAATACAGAAAACAAAACGAAAAGATAAAGAAAAGACACTGACCTCAGGGAATAAACGAGTAGGGTGATTCTTCAACACTGCAGCAAAAGTTGCTGAAAAGAGAAGGCAAAGATTCAGAACACAAAGTAGTAGTAGTAGTAGTAGTTGCTATGATACTAACATTACCAGTACATTATATCTAAAGTTTTGAGCACACAGAAACAACCCACAATCCTTAATTCATACACTTCTTTTATGCTTTCTAGTAGCAATGGAGTAAGCAAAGCAACAAAACAGTAGAGATTGGCAAAATATCTTTACCATAAAAAGACTGAAAGACCAATTTTACTAATATTGTAACTTTTATCTTCAGGAATATGAAGATGAATGCGGAGAGAAATCAAATTACTTACCCATTTTGTTCTGACGAAAAATTGCCATAAAAACCGTTTCCACAGCATCAGAGTCCACCGGTTTCACTATTTGGATGATACAGTATTATTACCCCAAGTGAGCGAAAAACATATATATAATAGGTAGATTTAAGTAAGGATAAATAACCCCCAAAAAAAAATCTCAAATTACCATCAAACAGATGATTGACAAGAACTTCAATAATCGTGGATATGAACTCTGGTTTATTTTGGCATGCGACCTCAAGGTCCTTGATTGATTTTAGGCGTACCTAAAAAAAAACAAAAATATTGTGCAGAACAAGAGGTCTATTTAATCTCCAACTAAGAAAATAAGATGATGCTGAGACCCGTTTGTAGAGTGAATCTAGCTTATCTTACCTCAGGATCCTCCAAGAGTTTTCCAAGCTCAAGGATAAGTTCTCTTACTTTTACCATGTCTGTTTGATTCTTC
>NC_025701.1:11635528-11640872 GCF_000633955.1 Camelina sativa | reverse complement strand
AAAAATAAAAAAAAAAAAAAAAAAAAGAGGTAGAGGAAGATGGAGGAGAAAACAAAAAGAAAGGGTTTGTTGTTTGTTCCCTGAGAGAGTAGCCAAGGTCACTGTTTGTTTTCTCTCTCCTCCCTGAAAATGTTGCTTTTTAAAAGATACCGGAAATTTTTGGGCAAAATTAATTAAAAAAGATCCCGAGCAAAATTAATTAAAAGAACATTTTCCAGAGTTTTTGGTTATTTGTCCCCGCTTTTTTATTTAATTTTATTTTAAGTGTATTACTTTGTGAGCAAGTAGGAAAATCAGCTTTTTCCATACCCCCACATATGAACTATATGTTGAATACATACATACCCCGAATTTATTCATGGTGCAAAAACATACCCCAACTAAATATAATAATTTGAATTTATTAATACATAAAACTTTTATTTTCGTGCGTAGATGTCACGCAGCGTTAAGAAACCGTTAGCTTTTGAGGACGTGGACACCACGTATAAACACCTACCACGTTTTGTTTCGAGCCCAAAACTCACAAAAACTAGTCAAAGCGGCGTCGTGTTATTTTTATTTTTTTTTATTAATTTTATTTCATTTATTTTTTTTTTATGAAAAAAGAAACTCTCTTTCCAATTTTTGGACACTAACATATATCAATGGCGTCCAAGAGAAACCTGAAGGGAAACACATCAATGGCGTCCAATTCTTCTAGATCTAGTCAAGAGAACTTTGTTTATGTTTTTGATTTTGATATTTTACAGATGATTAAGATGCGATAGTAACTTTGAAAGAGAGCACTAGATCTAGTCAATACGCGATTCAGATGTTTCTAGAGGAGAGAAGCACAAGTCTTCCTTTTACTTTTAGCAATTGAGATTGGATTGGTTATCAAAAATTGAGAAGAAAGAAGAAGATGGTTTGGCGGCGGAAGAAGGAGGAAGACAAAAGGGTCCCTAAAAGATAAATGAAATTAAATTAATGAATAAATTAAAATTTCAAACGACTTGTTTTTGACTAGTTTTCTGAATTTTGGGTTCCAAAACGTTGTAGTTTATACGTGGTGTCCACGTCATCGAAAGTTCACTGTTTCTTAACACCGTGACGTATGTCTGTCTACGCACAACACCAAAAGTTTATGTATTAAATTCAAAATTATTATATTTAGTTGGGGTATGTTTTTGCACTATGAATAATTCGGGGTATGTATTCAACATAGTTCATATGTGAGGGTATGAAACAACATAGTTCATATGTGAGGGTATGAAAAAGCTGATTTTCCCACACAAGTTCATATATAGATGACATTACTTTACGACCGATACACAAAAAAAAAATGTGCAGATTACGTATCAGTAGAACATTGATTCAAGTCTGTCTATTGATTCATGGAATATAAATTATATTCTTATCTACGTAGTTAATTAATTAATTAATTGCTTTTAATTTATCAGACTCTTGAACAAAATAACAATTTTTGAGTCATCAAGTAGAAATAGATAAGTGTTTTATAAATTAGTCATAAACAATTCACGACATGCTAATGAATTAAAATTCATTGCCATTTTTGAGTTAAGAAATGTGATGCACATACACAAAGTCTCATTTCCAAACTCAACAATCACTTTTACTATATTATTGACCTCAAAGTATAGATTTATTATTATTATTATTATTATTATTATTATTATATCAAGACTCCCTTTAGTAACTTATTTATATATTCATAAGTAATTAACACCATTTGAGATTTTGTTTTACTCTCAGTGAATTGTGCTGAGCTATAATTTATTTCTCTTTTTTCCTCAAAAACTATAACTTATTTCATCTTGCTTAATTTGGCAAGCAACTCGAATCTTACACAATTGATTCCGTTTATTACTTTTCAAGGTGGAAATTGTTTTACCATATTATATATTATATATGTGTGGATCAATGGATATATATTTGATGGAATGCAAGTGGTTTTGACTAAAATGAATATCATTTAATACATCTGAAAATGCTCGTTTTTTTGAAATAAACACCATCAGTAAACAATTCATTGGAAGATAAAATCATAAAATGAAATTGAGTAACAAAGTTTATTCTATTAGGTAACGTAATTTTCATATCGTATATATGACAGATTGTCCGTTTGAGCGAGTCGTACCACTCCTATATATATCAAACTTACAGCCTTGGTCTCCACGCTGACTATTGGTGAAACATAGCAAGTAGAGTTCTAATCAAGAAATATATAAATTTTACAAACTAATGAACTAAAATTAAAATAAATAATAAAAATAACAGAATTCAAAACTCAAAAATTCAAAATCTATCGAAATTTATAAAAGGCAGACAAAAAGTTTATGAAGAGTAACCAAACTCAATTAGTTGTGAGTCTAATTAAACAAATGTGATTGCTCCGTCGGATATGAGAGTTTGTGTTTAGCAATTTCTTAACTCGAAAATGGCAATCGATGAGCGTGTGGTGATTTTTCGAAGACAACATCTATATATATTTTAGTTTCTACTTTATGCCACTGATTTATATAGAATCAATTATTATTCTGAGTTTCGAATTCATTCCGGTTAACACTATACTTTAGTGTTTCTTTGTATATTTATTGACGTTGTTAAAAAATAGTAAAATGAATATTTAACATATATTGAAGTATTGAGTTAATGATATATTTTTTTTAGCAATATTGATTCAAACTTTTCTTGTCATACAAATGGTCATGCAATATATTTTATTTTAAACTTTTAATATTTTTAAATTCTCATATTTTAAAACTTGTTATTAAATTTACATATATCAATATAAATATTTTAAACTTCTTAAACAGTTCAATACTTTACTATGAGCGGTGAAACTAAACAATTCAAATAAAAAACCGAATTAAACCATATACGAAGTTTAAACCTATATTCATCTTTAATAATTATTAAGTAGTATATGTTTGTTATTACATGATGATTCTATACAATTAAAAGATGAAATCAAACAAAGATGAAATGAGTTTCATCATAATTTTAAATGTTGACAAAATCTTTTAAATATGTATAATACTAATTGTGAAACATGATGTATTACATGATGATTTTTAGTATCTTTATGTAGCTTCATGTATTACATGATGATTCTATACAACTAAAAGATGAAATCAAACAAAGATGAAATTAGAATCATCAGAATTTTAAATGTTGACAAAATCTTTTAAATATGTATAATACTAATTGTGAAACATTATATATATATATATAGATATTTTATATAGATAATTTAGAATTAATGTTAAAACTTTATATACCCATTTAATATTTGTATAATGATCTTCATAGTTATCTTTATAATAATTGCGTCAATATGATATCTCCATAGTTATTATTTTTGCAATTGCAACTATTTTGAATGCCTAAAATAATAAAAGTTCACTATGCAAATAAACAGCTATATACCCATTCAATATTTGTATAATGATCTCTATAGTTATCTTCATAATAATTATGTCAAGATGATATCTCAAGTCGCAAGTTGTCTTCAAAATTCATATCCAACAAATCAAAGGAACATAAAATCATATACAACACATCTTCTAATGTTTCTATGTCGGTATTGGGTAGTTTCTATCAGATTATTAGAACTGACTCAAATAAAAGATATGCGCTGATCATCAAACAAACTTGTAATAAATGCAAACTATCAATATCCAAAATCCTGAATCACCTTTCTCAGACATAAGAGAGTCAAACTTAGCTGTCTTGATCACTTTTGTACAAAAAAGACTCCAAGAATCTCAATTCTCAAGCAAAGGATATAAATAATTATTTTGAATGCCTAAAATAATAAAAATTCACTATATTTGCATTAATATACCCATTTAATATTTTGTATACTAATTTTCATAGTTATCTTCATAATAATTACTTCAAGATGATATTTTCATTAATGTGTGGTAGATAAATTCTTGTTTTTAGTATTTTTTAAGTAAAATCTAATAATAAAAATATAGAAAAATTTAAAAATTGTTAGGAAGTTTTGAAAGTTTTAAAATTATTCTAAAATTGCATGTTTTTCGTCTTAAATAATTGTTTGTTTTGTATTTACAATCGGTACTATTTTAAATGCCTAAATTAATAAAAGTTCATTATGCAAATAAACAACTATATACCTATTTATTATTTGTATAATGATTTTTTTTTCTTAACCTGTGTTCTTAAGAGAAGAAACCTAGAGATTTGTGATAAGCTAGCTCGGGTAGGTTAGGTTAGGTGGGTGGCGGACCTACGTAAGGGGGGTCAGTTGACCCCCTTAAAAGAATAAAATGATTGTATTTGCATGTAAAATGAACAAGTATTAGCAGCTCAGTTGGTTTGTCTCCCTTACATTGACCTCCCTAACCGCAGTTCGATTCCCCTCCAATACAACCCTTTTAAAACATTTCCACTTTTTTTTTTAAAATTGACCCCCCTAATTTTTTCCCCTGGGTCCGCCATGGGTGCCGTTTCTGTTTAATACGAGAAGTTAATCTATTAGCATGACAACATGTCAACATCTATGATCATTTGGTTTTCCTTTTCATTTCTCATTCTAGATTTAAACTAATCCCTTTAATGGAACCCAGGAATCTACTACCAAAACCATTTAAAGGATGTGATGAGATCGATGAAAAAAGTTGATTATTACCTACTCTGTCAGTAGGGGAAATTATGTCATTGATTTAATGATTTAAGCTTTTCAAAATTTCATTTCACATTATCTCTATTTTTTTTTTCCTTTCTCGAACAAAATATTTGTTTAGAATGAATTATTGTAAAGGAGAATGAACTTTTGTACAAAATAAAACACACAAGAACCTCAAATACCAAACAAAAGGCCAAAGTATTTGTTCCAGGAAATGAAAAAAATTGGAGGGAGAAAGCTGCTTCTGCTGCATCAACGGCTTGGGCAAGACTTGTCTTTCTTTTTCTAGTCGGGCCGATGAAAATAAACACTCAAGTCCTTATGCTGAAAATACAATGGCCGATCGAGTAGTTCACAACCCGCGAGGGAAGTTGCTGACTTGTCCTTCCTCTAATACATCTTTTTCGTTCAGTTTGTACCCAATCCTCATGCGCATCACAAGGGATTTCTGCCATAAACATTAAACCCTTTGAGTGCTTAGTCACTGAATCCAATCTTTATTTGAGCACAGATTATGTTGTGGATCACGGATTGTTTAAGACATACATTTAAATTATAAGACGAAGAAAGAATGTTTATACCTTCCCATGCTGGCTGTTAGTGACTTTTAGATTTTGCGTGATGGCACCATTACCGCTTGCCGGGAGTGTGTTACTGCTAGCTGGATCCAAGTGAAGCTGGAGGAAC
>NC_025701.1:11617860-11635468 GCF_000633955.1 Camelina sativa | reverse complement strand
TTAACAGATATAAAATCTCAAAGAACGATTTCAAAGAGTGTCATAAATGTAACAAGTTAAAACAGAGCATAAATGTTTCGCATTTGAATCCATACCTCACACAGAACCTTGAGCATCTGATCAATGTACCATAGTTTTTCTGGAGAAAACCTACATTTTCAAAATTGTTAACAAGTCAACAAGACATTCACAGTAAACTTCCAATTCTCCTCATCCCCAAACCCCCCTATGAAAAGAGTCAGAGTAAGTAGTTCTTCACTTTCTTAAATAGAATACTTACTTTTCAACGATAAAACAAATTTTTGCACTAAGATCTTCCTTAAAATCTTCGTCACTGATTTCCAAATAATCAATTAGTTCCTTCGTCAGTTGTGTGACATTATTCTCATTCACCAAAAGAGTGACAAGCTCAAGAGCTCTTTTCCGAACAGAAGCATCTGGGTCCTAAATTGTTGATGGAAGCAGAAACCCAGTGAGCATTTTTAATTTCTCTAAGACATCTATTACTTAGCAGTTAAACAATGATTAATATATTTTCCTGGTAATACTAAACACAATACCTTAACACATTCCAAAACTGTAACTCTGTGTCTTTGCACTGCTTGATCATCGAAAGTGATTGCTTTCATCAGCATGTTTAATGCAACATATCTGAGAGAGAGAAGGAAAGCATGAATTTGGTAAGGGAATGCATCATGTTAAAGAGAAACAAAACTGAGATTAAAAAGGAAACGGTGGCTGGTAACAAAAGCATACTGTGCTACATAGAGTTACGCAAATCCAAAGAAAGATGATAGATGGAAGAAAAAACAAGCAAGCAAGCTATATCATAAATATATAATACCCAATATCAAATAAAAATTGAGGTGAAGGAGGTTGAACCTGATGTTATTGTCGCGGTTTGATAAGAATCTTCCCAAGATATTGATAGCCAGCACACGCAAACTACTGGTGTCTTCAATGGCCATGATTGTTTCAACACACTCATAGAGTACAGCATTCCCTGCGTTTTTGTTTGATTCAGTTTTTGTTGCCACCTACAATAGCATGAAACCAACTAGAATAAAGATATCTTTCAGCATCAAAGAACCAGGATAATAAAGTAACCCACAGTAGATCCCCGACTCTGAACTCAAAAGGATTTCCATAACAATGCATGTAACAGAAGCGGGATGCATTCATCATGGTGAGATAAAAAAGGATTGGCACAACCGACATACTTATATGGGCTCGCTATGAAAACCAAGAGTGGCAAGTCTGGCATCAAAAGAGGGAGAATTCTACCCGGGGGAAAGTACGGGAAAACTCAGTACCTAATAAGTCTTGTATCGACCAAAGAGAATGATTGCCCATCATCCCTATCAACTAAACAAAATGATTTCTCCCTCATGCTATAATTTAACAAAATCACAGCGCATGAGTATAGTTTTAATACGACATTTTTTCAAAAAAGTATATGTAAGGCAACTGAAACAAAAAAAAAACAAAAAACTTTGATGTTTAACAAAGAAATTTCATCGCAGATGTGAAGATAGTCAACCATATCCAGAATCACGTGCTAAATTATGACTAACCTGGGCAAGTATATCAGTCATCAAATCACTAGCATCAGCGTCACCCTGGCCTATAACACGCAGGAGTCTGAGTAACCGTATGTGAAGAAAAGGGTCTGTGATCCCTGCAACATCATACTCAGGCTGATATGCACTATTAGTAATATCCCTCAAAGTTTTTATCACTCCCTCCGTGCATTTCTGCAAAGACAAAACAAAGAAAAGGGTTTGTCAATACTGACTGTCTGGTAAAACAAAAACAAAATCTGATTGTCTGCATCATTTTAACATAGTGATCTATTTATAAGTGATTACCACAGATATCGAACTTTATTGCAAGGAAATATAATAGACAAAAGCATCATACATGTAACATAGCAATCTCATGTACGCAAGTTCAATGAAGCATATTCAATTACATTACGCCGATGCTCCTGTATGCATAAGTAGAGTGGTTTGTGTAGTAGTACTACAGTAGTATTATAGACCTACCTTTCTGAAGTACTCTAAGGCTTCGTCATTAATCAAGCATAATTCATAACAAAGTTGAACTCCTGTTATAAGAACCCCATGATGCTTTTCTTTAAGCAAGGAAGCAGCAGCGTTAACAAAGTTTTCTGCAAGATCTGGAACTTTCCTTACTATTCTAGTAGAGCAAAGCGCTGCCTGCATATAATAACACAACATAAATGGTAAAAGCAATGAAAGGAGAAAAAAAAAACAGCTACTAAACTCCAGCAGAAACTGTATATGAAGTTGAAAAAACACTTCACCTTCTTTCGGATATTAGGGTCACGAAACTGGATTAATCTTTCTACTTCTGGCGCAAGATCACGAGCCATTTCCGCTGAACAAATGTTCCCTAAAGCACAGAGAGCCAGACCTACAACGTACTGGTTCGTATGATTAAGATCTCTGCACGTGACTTAAGGTTAAACTCAGAACAAATCTATTACAATATTATCCCCTCCTAAACTCCCATCACAGCAATGCAACCTAAAATCAATTGTTCTATCTTTTTCCACTAACACTGAAAAATAATCCATACTAAAGAGTTTAGTAAGGATACTGTTTTAATGAATTGGTGACAAGCATCAACACTTCTTGTCTCTCATCAAGAAGCAACATTAGGCCAAGGTATCCAATCCTCTTCTCTGGAAACCCAGGAGATGCAATAAGTTTCAAGCACTCCATCTGACCAAAGTGTGTCGGGTAACCAAGCATGTGAATAAACATGAGTTTTGCAAGGTTCCTGTGCCTATCATGTGGATCATCTTCATTAATCAATGCTCGGATATCAGCACACTCTTTTCTCACAACAGCTCGCTCCTCTGCAGCTGTTTTGCAAGCTCTTATAGCACGGATCATGTCCCTGAATCACATTCACATGTCCCTCCCATTACTTCAGAATCGTATACAATAATTCAAACTTCCACTATAAATTCCCAATAGCAACATAATAAGCAAAAGGATTACCATCCTTGGTTCGATCATGTTCTTAAGACTAAAATCAAAATTCTAATGGAATCAGAAACACCTAAACCAAAACCATCTTCCACACAGGCCAATCGAAAAGAAACTAAAATCAGAATTGAATCCGCAAATGAACGAAGCTCAATCCTCAGATTTCATCTGTGAGCTGATCAAACACTAAGAAATGAGAAAATGGAAAAGAAGAGAATCCAATTTACCTTAGACGAGTACCGGAAGAAAACGGATTCATGATTTGGGATGTTCAAAGGAGGTTGGACCCTTGGTCCACCGGTGGTAACTTTACGAGGAACCTGAAAAAAATTCGCCGCCGGGATTGTACAAATCCGTTACCGGAGTTCAGAGTAGCTGCTGATCAATACGAAGAGAGATGAACAAAAGAAACTGAGGATTTGGATCTCGATGGCTGATGCTTATTATTTTTTATTTTTCTTCTCAGTCTTCGTAAGCCAAAATTACCAAATTAAATGCGTTGTATAATAAATAATAACATGACTTCCATTTGCATACGAAACGGTAACGTTTTTGTCAGCAATACTAAAACATTTACTGGGCCGAGTTTGGGCCATACTCTTAACTTTCATTTATATTGAAACGGCACCGTAGAGGTAGGCCCTAGTATCTTTATCTCCTTTACTTTAGAGTTTAGACAAGTCTACTTTAAAAGATGCCAAGCAGCAAAATTAAGTAACAGCAACAATAAAAGCAAACACAGTCGCTTTCGTTTCCTACTCGATTCCGACATGGCTTTGGGGTTTTCGTCGTCCTTGTCTCTCTTCTTCGTGTTAGTCGTTTTCAATCTGGGTTAGTTTTCAATTCTGTTAATTCAGTTGAAAAAATTCTGAACCCAAAATTCGGATTTTTAATATTTTTCTCATGATTTTGTATACAGTGAGTGGTAAGAAAGTTTTAGAAGATGGGTACGAAGTCACGACGGTGGTCGACGGCCACAAGTCTGGTCTGAATCCATACACGATCCATGCTTTACCAGGATCTTCTAATCTGATCGTTCTTGATTCTTCCGGCAGTACATTCTACACTACTTCCTTTCCTCTGTCCGTTGGTAAACACACAACAAAGCCACTCTTTTGTATATAATCTTATGGATCGGATCATTATAATTGCTTTTGTATATGAGTTAGTAAAAAATCATGGATGCACTTGTGGCTTTTTTATTGCAATTGTAATCCAAAGCCAAGTGAAAAAATTCGTATTTGTTATCTTTCTTTCAGTTTAAAGTTTGAGCTCATTTGGAGTATTTGTGTTTTGTGTGTGCAGATAGTGTAATAAACCGGTTTGCTGGGGATGGGACTTCGGGTTATCTAGATGGTAAAGCTGGTAACAGCAAGTTCAACAAACCCCGTGGTTTTGCTATCGATGCTAAAGGAAATGTGTATGTTGCTGATAAGGGCAATAACGTTATACGCAAGATCAGCTCTTCAGGTGTTTGTTTATATTCAATTCTTTGTATCCCTTTAGCTTTTAATGATGTTTTTACTGTCTAGTCTTTGTTTGGTGGAAGAACCTCTCAGTTATATTTATTATGTATGTTTTATTTGACTTTTGCAGGGTATGTAACCACCATTGCTGGTGGGATCTCAAAGGATATTGGACACAGGGATGGACCTGCACAGAATGCAACCTTCTCTAACGATTTCGAGATCACTTTTGTTCCTCAGAGATGTTGTTTGCTTGTTTCTGATCATGGAAACGAAATGGTTCGCCAGATAAATCTAAAGGAGGAAGATTGTCTCAAAAGCTCTCACTCTAGTATGTCTTTATAATAAAGTAATCATTTTTCATGATGGTACACTGTGCTTTAGAAACTTCAACGATTCTTCTTTTGCTGTTTCAGATTTAGGGACATACTCTCTTTGGTCAATAGGGATTGCCCTTTCATGCTTTCTCGGGGTAGCAATTGGATTTGCTGCTAGCCCTTACATCATTCGTCATGTAAGTTTTGTTCATATATCTCCACATTTAGTGTATAATCAACATATAAGATCTCTTAACCAAATCGTTATAGACAGGAAGAAGTCAACCACCTCTCGTTCATCACGACATGGAAGCTTCTCCTAACCAAATTGGGGGAACAAGTTCTGACCTTCTTCTCCTACGTTAGTCACCGAGTTACTGAATCAACCGTTTATTCGGTACTAAGTAGAGTTGTTATGATGATCATATCTCACCTTTCCCTCATGTATTCTGCCCTAAGTAGATTAGTTAGTTCGATGGTATCTAGCCTTTTCTTCATGCGTCAACCCAATAATGTAGCTAGTTTAGACAATACAGGCTCTGTGTCTGATCCGGAAAGTCCAGGTTGCTGCAACCCAAAGTCTCCGCTTTTACTTAAACCGTCTGATGATCTTATGGACCTAATAAGCTTTGATGATGAACAAGAAACTAACAATGACAAAGACTGCAGTAATGAAGAGACAGACATTGCTTTATCTCTTCCTCGTGCAACCATAGATGACATTATAAAGGTTCAGGTTGAAGGATTTTCAAAGATGGCTGAAGAAGATGCTGCAGCTCGTGGTTCTTCATTAACTGAGTAGGTTTCAGTTAATTGGCAAAGTATGTATCTTTTGTAAATGTAATGTTTGACATTCAAAGTTTGGTTNCTACGTTAGTCACCGAGTTACTGAATCAACCGTTTATTCGGTACTAAGTAGAGTTGTTATGATGATCATATCTCACCTTTCCCTCATGTATTCTGCCCTAAGTAGATTAGTTAGTTCGATGGTATCTAGCCTTTTCTTCATGCGTCAACCCAATAATGTAGCTAGTTTAGACAATACAGGCTCTGTGTCTGATCCGGAAAGTCCAGGTTGCTGCAACCCAAAGTCTCCGCTTTTACTTAAACCGTCTGATGATCTTATGGACCTAATAAGCTTTGATGATGAACAAGAAACTAACAATGACAAAGACTGCAGTAATGAAGAGACAGACATTGCTTTATCTCTTCCTCGTGCAACCATAGATGACATTATAAAGGTTCAGGTTGAAGGATTTTCAAAGATGGCTGAAGAAGATGCTGCAGCTCGTGGTTCTTCATTAACTGAGTAGGTTTCAGTTAATTGGCAAAGTATGTATCTTTTGTAAATGTAATGTTTGACATTCAAAGTTTGGTTGAGTTGCAAAATCTTTTTTTCTTTATACCGCGGAAGAAGAATTAAACTTTGGTACTTTTCTTACAAGAGAGATCAAAAAATGCCCAAATCTCTAATGTACCTTCTCAACAAATCTCAAAACAGCTATACCTGAATCCCCAATTGCTACTACTATCATATTAAGCAACTTCTCATGTCTATGAATAGTATCCATATGGGTAACTCACAAATTGGTGAGATCTGTAGTGAATATTCTCATGAGTCTGTTCTCCAAACTCTGTCGACTTAGCAGTAGCTGCTGCTACCACACGGCTGTGGTCTTCTTGCTCCTGACCTGGCCCAAACACAATCTCATTAGTCTGCTCGCTGCTCCGCTCATAAAGCGTGTGTGGTATCGTCGAGTGATGCCTATGGTGATGCTGCTGATGTTTCTGTTGCTGCTGCTCCTGGAGGAATTCGGCATCCAAGCTTCGGTACAAGGCACGGCTTTGGCGCAGCTGTTGCATTTTCTCTGTTGCATCTTTGGACATGAAAGGATAAATTTTTTTGGGAGTGGCGTTCCTGGACTCAATGGGAGGCGGTTCATCTTTGTTGTGTATCACAAATCTCTCTTGAACTGGCCATGAAGTTGTGCTAAAAGCAGAATGCTTTGTTTCTTGATGGTTGAAGTCAAAGCTGACCGTCTGCTTCTTTCTGAGACCAGGAAACAATCCACTGAACAGCTCCACAGAAAACACCCAAGCATTCGAAATGAATATCCGCAACGTTCCAAGGAAGCTCTCTTCTTGTTTTTCTTGCTCATCTCCGGTTGGAATCAGAGGTGGTCTGACCGGTTTGATAGGCCCTTGGTCAGAAGCAGCTTCAGATAGTTCTTGATCCTAATATATTACACAGCATGTAAATATGTTGGTTGTAGCGATCATAGGGTAGCAAAAGAGAAAGATGTTAAGATGCGATTGTACACTCACAGTATGATATGAAACAATAGAACTGAGTCTACGCTGCAACAAAGCCAGCATATAGCCAAAGAAACCTGCCGCTACAAGAACAGCAATCCCTGCAATATTAAAGCACTGAATCAGAGATATACATTAAAGAGTAACGGGAACAGCGATGATTAAAGGATGAAAGAGGCAACAACCCAAAGATTTTGATATGTAAATATTACCAAGAGGAAAGCCACTTCCATACTGATCAGCACAGTCGTCAAAATGGAGTTGAATCTCTCTGATGGCTTGGTTTCCTCGGTCAATGACTAGCAAAGAACAACTGCTCCCGAGATAAACAACATCAAAATCATTTGAAAACTGTGCATCTTCACTCGGACCATCCACATGACCTCCCCCACGAGCCATTTTCCCACCAGCAATGGTTGTGACTCCTGCCATTGACATTGTCTTTCTTTCTTAATACTAACTCTTACCTCAATACATAATAAACAAACAAAATTTGTCCAAAATGGCAGCAAAACCATAAAACAAGAGACAAAAATTAACCTGCTTCAGTGATCTTCCTGATAGCATTATTCACAGTATCTGCAACATAGATATTTCCTCTATCATCCACCGTGATTCCCTTAGGATTGTTCAACCTCGCGTCTCTTAATCTACCGTCAACATGACCCGGATATCCTTCAGGGGAGCCAGTAACCAACCTCGGTCTGCTATCTGCCATTGTTCCAAGAGTTACAATTTGTTTGTTCAAGAAATCCATCTATACTACTTGTTCTTCTACGAATATACAAAATCCACAATCAATTTCCCACATGCTGCATTCAAGTGTTAGACATTGAATCCAAAATTGTCAAACAAAGAAAAACATGTCCTGATTATTAAAAACCCTTTTTTTTTTACCTAAAATCTCTGTATTACCATATACAGCAAACTTGTACAGACCACACATAGTCCATGTGCACTACTACGATTAGGTAAGCACAAAATAGTTTCTTTATCACGTGAATGAAAGCAAACAAAAAACCCTGATTTCATCATCCGTGTTCAAAATCCTTGAAAATCAGCAAATATTGGAATCCCCACGAATGTCTGACGCGAAATCAATAGTACAAAAACCCAAAAAGTTTGATTTTTTTTTAAGTTATGGTGGGCACTTACATAGGGAAAGAGATGAAGATGCAATCTTGTAAATGTTACTATTGTGAGAATCCAAGAGAAGCAATTCGCCATTGGGTAAGACCTGGAGAGAATAAGGTTCGATACCGAGTTTGCTTCCGTCTAACACCGTCTCCACTGAATACCCATTTTCAAATTTCACCATCGATTTCGCAGGAACCCCTGATTCAAAAAACCCAGAAATCAAAAACCCCAGGAATCATCAAAACTGTTACAACCTTCATCAATCAGCGAAGAGAGGCGAACAAAAAAAAAACCTGTTTTGGTGGTGGTTTTGAAGGACCATAACCATTTCAATAAGGAAGTTATATGATTCGAGATGAAGCTATTCACAATCTCTGCAAGAATAATGAAATGTAAGCTCGTTAAATTTACAAAAGGAACAAAAAAAACCCAGATTTTTTGCTTTTTAAAGAAGCGTCATCGCAAAAACAGAGTGAAGAAACTAACTCGCAGGTGAGGTTGATGAAGGAGCTGAAGCTACAAACCCAGAAAATAGGAGAATGAGAATACCCAGAAACAGAAAACGCCTACACATTACTTAAGATTGTTCAGTAGAGACGAATAAACGAAGTGAGAAAGACGAATGGGGAAAGAAAAAAACCCTAGTTCATATCTAAACAGAAGCAGAGAAATGGCGAAGAATGTGAAGATAAGAAGAAGAGAAAAAATGGTAAAGATGTTGATTGCAGGAAACAGAGGTGGTTTTTAGAAGTAGTGTGACACACAATCTGTGAGAAAAAAAAAAAAAAAAAAAAAAAAAAAAAAAAAAAAAAAAAAAAANAGAAGAGAAAAAAAGTGACACCTTTGTCATACCATTAACGTCGGCGCAACAATAATAAACAAATAGTATATTATTAAGGTTTTGGTGATTAATTAGTATGTCTTAGGATAAAGAATTGTATTTTTTCTTCTTCATGACCTTGTTCAAAAAGTATACTACCACACAAATATATACTATAGTTGTAAGAAAAAAGAAAAAAAGAAAAAGTTTTTATTTATTTACATACAATGGACTTTACTACTAGAGAATGGGTGATGGGAATTCAAGACAACTAGTAGAACAATATATTTCAGTATCGGATGCTTTAAACGCTATTTTAAATTGGCAACGATGTTTGCATCTCCTACAAATCAGTCGAGTTTGATGATCATTAGGGATAACATCAACCGACGTATCTCCTATTTCTTCCTCCCATATGATGCTCTGACCAGGCTTCATGTACGGATCTTTACCAAACATACACTGAACGTGAAGAGTGACGCAACAAGCATCGCACACGTAACACATATGGTTTGCATCGGTTATTCTTCTCTCGCATATTTCGCACCAATCAACAACAACACCCTCCTCGCTTTCTTTGACTTTTGCTGATGAAAATGTGAGAAAATGATCATGGTGTTTGTACCTTATCGTGTATGGGAAGGTGGCACATTCGAAACACAAAGTGAAGTGACAAACGATGCAATTCAACACCTCTGCGTTCCATCGTTTTAGAAAGCAGATGTGACATGAAGATGAAGCCTTTTTATCCGTGGACGGGATTAGATATAGAGGATGTGGATGACCTTGGTAATGGAATGGCTCAGAAACCAAAGCGCATCTTACATCTAAATTGAAATAACATGTTTCCTTGCAGCATTTGTAAGAAAAACCACCGTACTCTCGAAGACAAGCCCGACAACGACAATAACCATTCTTCTCTCCATATCCACCACTGTCCACTAGTAAAGTAAGTGGATGGCGATGCAATGCATGTTGTTTCTTGCGCGGAAGATTCCCGCATAATTCATGTAAAACGAAATCACACTCCAAACATGAATACATGTTACCTTCGTAGATGGGAACAACGCAGCCTTGACAAATCTTTTTCTCGTTATAAACTCGATTGACCTCCTCATCAAGTCTAAGGATATGATGTTCATGCCCAAAGTGTCGTATTAGCTTATCACCTATCTTCTCAAACAACGGCCTTTCATCTTCAACTTCATCAAATTCTTCAGGGATCCCTTCAAGTTCTTTCCCATCCCATATATCGTTTCGCGTGGCACATTTTGAATGAACACCATAAGCACATCCCCTGTTGCAAGAATATTCTCCACAAAACTCATCAACTTTTTGGCGACAAACTCCGCAAGACCATTCTCCCGATGGAAGAGACGAAGTGTAAGAGAGACGGTGAGGGTGACGAGAAATTCTTATAACCCATGGTAAGTAGATACAGTCCACATGGACAACAAAATCGCAAGGAGCACAAATGTAAAACGAGCACTTATAATGGTCTAACCCACAAGTGCTGCAAGTTAAGGGGCCTTGTCTAGGAAAAAGGGTGAGTGTATGAGCATGCCTCTTTGGATGGTCAATGGTTAAACGTAGGGGTTTTTGGGCACAGATGGAAAATATACTAAAATTGCAAACAGAGCAATAGTAGATCAAGTAACTTATGCTTTGTCCGCAACAATAACATAGCTTGGTTGTTCTATAAGTAAATTTTATAAGCTGGAGAGGATGTTTGGAATGGAGAGGGTGTTTGATCTTAGATGGTGCCTCAACACATTCTTTGTGGTAAATAGCGTTAGAGACGTCACAAATATAACAATCTGTACCAATTGTTTTACAACAGCACGCTGAGCAGAAAGGGACATCGCCTTCTCCAACTTTGTTATTACACCATGGTAAAGGAAATACATAATGATCAGGATGTGAGAGATGAGAGAGACGTACCCCAGAGTTGCGGAAACTACACGAAGTATCGATGATGTTACAACTCTCACCGTCGATCTCGTGGAACTTATCTTTGTATCTGAAACGAGCTTTAGGACATAAAAAAAGATGATGAGCACTACTCTCCTCGTCGAAGTCCATATTTGATAACATAATAATATGATAGTTATCGACAATGGAGCGTACTTATAAACTATGGTAAACGATTTAGTTATTATATAGAGATATGTCTAAGGTTGTGTGGTTCCATGATGGAGGGAAAATATCAAAATAGAATATAGCCATGACTGGTAGATAAGGGACACCTTTGCACATCAAACCAATCAAATTCACATATTTAAAAAGTTACACTTATCAGTAGCTGACTTTATCTTCTAGATAGTTTTTTTCTTAATATTTTTGCTTATAATTTATAGGTTAGTTACATTATTGGAGTTTTAAGATAACTTATTATAAGATTTTGAAATTTGACTTGTCCAAATTAAAAGATAATGCGAGAAGTCATTTTCAAGAAGGGAAGTTTTGGATGATAACATCAATAATTTATGGATTATTTGCAGTAAAAGAATTCATGGCTAGCAAAAATATTTATAAAGCAGAGAACACAAAGACAACAACAATTCTTATACAACCTTTTATCTCATGATTAGGTTCCCTACCTAGATCTCAGTTGCATAGTCTGTTTTGTTTTGTTTTAATTATGTCACTTGTTTATAGAATTACGAAACCAACTTGTCCATTTGGTTAATCCGTGTAAATTACAAACCACCAGAGACTATTCTCTATACAAACAGATAAGAACTGCAATTCTAAAAAAAAAAAAAAACAAAAAAAAACAAGAAAACAACAGTGAGAGAGATAGAAGAAAACACTCTCCCAAGCTTTTGAAAATAAATAAATCACACAGACCAGTTCCATCATGTTAAACCTTTTCATATACAACCCTTTCCCATGTTGGTTATGGTTACTCACACAGACACACATGAAGAGATTGTTTTTTTTGTTATCAGATGATGCTCTCAAACGCTACTTGCGTGTGCTTGGAGGAGGATTCTTGTTGATACTCTGGCTTCGAGCTGCTCGATGCAGCAGCTAATCCCCCTAGGAGCTTTAGTACATCGGAGACATCGTCTAAGAAGTACTTGGCTTTGCTTGGCTTTCTTCCCACCGTGCAGGCAAAGATCTCTGGTGGCATTGGGAGGTCCGGGTTTGTCACTGTGCTTAATATGCTCTCAAACATGTCCTCATCTGATCTGTCATCTCCTATACACATCACCATGTCCGGTGGGTTTCCATCCTCTACCATTCGGTGTATCACCTTTTCCACGGCTAGGCCTTTGCTTACTCCCTGTTACAATACAAATAACGGATTCAATCACATATCAAGGTATATACGAGGCTTTTGCATTTGATTGGCGCGAATATTGGTTCACTAATGAGTTCTTTATAGATTCTTGGGTGCAAGTAGTTGTATGGAAGTAAAAGAAAAGAATTGAATAAGATCTCTGATGTTACCTGTGGTTTGACCTCTACGATGTGTTGGCCTCTCTTGACGACAACTGGCTCGTTTGCGAGTACGCTCTCTAGATGATCCAGAAGCTCTTTTGCTTGACAGGATCCAAAGTCTGGATCCGCGTCTTGATGATGCCAAACCAAAGCGCTCTCTTTGTACTCTATGGTAGAACCATCGGTTGCGTCCATGTATGATCTCATTACCGGTTCTACCATCGTCTTCCACTCCGCGTCAGCCGACGAGTAACAAGTCTCCCACTCTTTCTTGCTACTCCACCTGAATCCAAATATAGAATGGGTCTTAGTTTGTTCAAATTCTTCTCAGAAACTGTAACTGATAGAAACAGTAATAGTTAGCATTTATACCTTATGAAGTATCCGTGTTCAGCTGCTATACCAAGATTTTCACATGGAGATAGCCAGTCGCTCAGAGACTCCCATCCTCTGCCACTGACGACAAACACAGTGTTTTTAGGATCTCTACACAGAGATTTCAGAACAGATAGGACTTCAGCGTTAGGTGTTTTGATAATGGAGCTCTCAGGAACGAGAGTGCCGTCATAGTCCAAAAATATTGCTCTTCTCTCTGTAGTTCTGTATGTGGAGACAATATGATCGAAAGATAACTTCCTAAAACTCGGAGACAGGGACAAAACTCTGAAACTTAAGCCAAAACCAATACCCCAACAACGCTTATTATAATGATCTCGGCATGCCCTCTCTAGATCCTGCATAAAGCTCTTTGCCCAATAACCGACATCATGAGTACTAACATAGTGATAGTGCTTCTCGTGCCTTAACCGCTTCTCAGTCTCACCCATGGTGAGGGCTAAATTTACAGCTTCTGCAACAGCATCTACATCCCATGGGTTCACCCTGATAGCACCACTCAATGAAGGCGAGCAGCCGATAAACTCAGAGACTACAAGCATGCTAGTCCGTGGTGAGTCATGGCTAATGCCCATGGCCTTATCCATTCCTGGTGTCCCTTGCCTGCAAATGATATATTTATATGGAACTAAGTTCATGCCGTCTCTTACTGCATTCACCAGGCAGCAGTCTGCCATAGCATAATAGGCAGTCTTCTCATAACGCGGAACAAGACGATCGATCAAGATCACTGGCTGATAACCAGCAGAACCATAGCGCTCATTGATCCTTTTTGCGGTTGAATATGTCTCCCTCTTCGCTTCTTCCACATCTTTACCTGAGGCCCGGGCAGGGTTCACTATCTGAATCAGGACAAGTTTTCCTCGCATATGCCAATACGTCTCAAAGAGATGTTCCATGGCTATAAGTTTGAGGCTTATGCCTTTAAAGATGTCCATGTCGTCAATACCGAGAATCAACTTCTTCCCCTTAAACTGTTCTTGTATCTCTTTCATTTTCGCTGCAGTTGACGGAAGGTTCAAAACAGATTCCAGCCTTCCCATATGGATGCCAACAGGAAGAATCTTGATAAACACCGTTCGACCAAAGTAATCAAGACCGATGTGCCCACGCTTAGATTCATAATCAAGGCCAAGCATTCTACTGCAGCATGACAAAAAATGGCGTGCATAATCAAATGTGTGGAAGCCAATGAGATCACAGTTCAACAACCCTCTGAGAAGATCATCCCGGACTGGCAAAGTGCGGTAGATCTCTGACGATGGAAATGGACTGTGAAGGAAAAACCCGAGCTTGATCCTGTTAAACCTCTTCCTCAAGAATGTAGGAAGAACCATCAGATGATAATCCTGAATCCAAACATAATCATCCTCAGGGTTAATGACTTCCATCACCCTGTCTGAAAAGATCTTGTTTGCAGAAACATACGCTTGCCAGAGACGCCGGTCAAACCGATCACCATGGTCAGGGAACATAGGAAGCATATAGTGAAAAAGCGGCCACAAGTGGTGTTTACAGAAACCACTATAGAACTTTTCTTGCATCTCCTCTGGTAAAAAAGTAGGAACACAATTGAAATCCAACAAAAGCTTTTGAGAAACTTCTTCTTGTTCACTCGCACCAATATCAGCATTAAGTGATCCTATATAAACAAACTCCGTATCCGAAGAGAACCCATCTCTGAGTTGCAAGAGTAGAGAATCTTCATCCCAGCTAAAACACCACTGTCCTGTTTCTGTATCTCTCTTAGCTTGTAGTGGTAACATGTTAGACACTATAATCTTCCGCTCATGAGAGCTGTTGGAAGAAGTAACATCGGATGATCCATCACCATCATTGTAGCCTCCATCCAACTCAGAGACAATACCAGGAACAGTCATGACACGAGGAAGAGCTCTCTGCGTTCGAGGAAAGTCCAATAAATCCCAAGATGCTAAATCTAGAAAATTTGCACAAGATCTTGACACCATAGAGAGCAAAAAAGAATGGATTTTGACAAAAGCCAACACGCGTCAAATATCTGAAAAAAGGAACAAACCCCATTTCAGTGAAATCAAGTTTGACATAACCAAAAAAAACTGATGAAACAAAAACTAACAATGCCAGAAGAAGAAGGTTTCAGAAACATAAAAAGACCAAACAAATCTGAAAGTGCAGAAATGGATTACTAAGCTACACAAACTAATCATCTGAGACCAAATCAAACCCAAAATTGAGATTCTTTCCACTTTTCGATCCCAGAAACAAAACAGGTCAAGAACACGTTTTCACAACAATTTAATCAGTACCCATGAATGAAACAGTTAAAAACTCAACGAAAATCAAAAACTTTACCACAAAAAGAAAAAAAAAAGTCACAGTTTTGCTTTGCTACTCACCTTCTTCTCCAAAAAAACCCACTAAATCGCCGGCGAGAAAACTTAAAACGGAAGCCTTGAAATTGTCTTCTTCTTTCGTGGAACCGATGAATGAAGAACACAAAACGAAAAGTTCACGATAAGGACTCGAGACTCTTTGGGGACATTCGCTATAGAGAGTTTGGATAGAGAGAGAGCATCATCCCATAAAGAAAAAAAAAATTAAATGCAGCAAAATAAAAATACCAAATGAACATATATTATACACGTTTTCTAACGATCTATTTTTCTAATTTTGGCAATAAAAATAATATTAAGAGGGTTAAGTAAAAAGACAATATTACCCTTAATCCTCTTATCATCCATAAAGGTTTGGTAGATGAGATGATGATGACTAGATAGATAGATAAAATGTGGTGGACCATTTTCTCTTTAGGCTGAAACAAATTGAATATAATAAAAGTCCTTAATCCAATCCTAATGTACTAATGCGTTTATTTAATTAATACGATTATGAGATCTCATCAAACTTACTGTCTAGGTCGTATATTTGGTACGGGTCTACTTTTTGTATTAAAATAATTTATATTTTTAAATTGAGCTATCGTTTACGAGTTTATCCAAAACTGATCACAAGAGCAAATCCAAATCGATAAACTTGCCTTAAACATGACTCTAACCAAAACTTAATCCCGTTACCAAATCCATTTGTTTTACATTTTTTAACTATGCATGGAGCATGCTCAAAGTTATATATACTTTACCCATGGCCATGAAACATGTTTTTTTTTTCTTTTTCTGAGAGCATCCATGAAACATGTATTATATATACAAGCAAAAAAGCATTACTTTAATTTGTATTATGGTTCCGGTGTTTTCTTTTTAAGTCTAGTTTATATGTATTTTTCTAAAAAATAATTGAAATATGCATTGTATTATTTGGTAAGATATGAAAAAGGGGAAAAAAAAAGTATATAGAGTAGTCATAGCTCTACAAAGTGCATGTAACGTTTTGAGAGACAATAATGATAAAATTTTTAAAAAATTGTAATGCCATTAGTCAAAATCCCAAAAAAACTTCTACACACGATCTCTAGGACTATATCCAAATAGATGAGATGAATTGAATCAATCTTCTTATCTTTTTTTTTTTTTTTCACTGAAAATTTTTATTATATCATAATCAATCTTCTTATCTTACTATAAGAAAAGATCATAATTAAGAGTTATCCTTTTGTCTTACTAAAAAGTCTTAGACAAAGACATAAAATGGAACATACATCATCGGGGAATGCAACATGCATGTAATTAAAAAACTTTTATTATATTGTTAAAGAAGAAAGCCATTATTAAATTAAAAACTTGACCAAACAAACGATCATTAAAAAAAAAACAAGTAATTGCACACATTATCGTAGTGTATTGTTTGATTTGATTTATAAAAAGGACACCATGCGGGTCGGGGGTGGCCTCTCAAATTCCCAAGGGACAAAGCAGCATTAGGATTAGGATTATTGTCACTAAAGTACTACTAACCATGTGTTAATTGACGATAATATCCCCATTAATTTTGGTTCTTAATGGTTGGAATGTAATAAACGTTGACATCTATCTAAGCCGTGTTTTTGTTTTCACGTTGTTTAGGAAGCCAACGAGGATTGGGTGGTTGATTGGATCCGATTCAGATAGACACTTTCTTTTTCTTCGTCTTCGTTGCTACTTTTCTCCCTTTTTTATGTAAAATAAAACAATTTTGTGATCACACCTACTTTTTTTCTCCTCATCCACTCGATAAAAGAACAATTCGTAATATTAAATACATTCTTGGATTTTAAACCCATATTAAACCCGAAATACAATTACTTGAATTTAAAGACTTTGGACAAGTCGGCCATTGTATAGAGTCATACAATTAGGCATCCAAAAAATATCAAGTACAATGCCTTAGGGACATAGACAAACGAGGGGTGTGACGACACGTGTGAAAGAACAATGTGATTTGTGGAAAAAAAACATTTGTAGCTTTGTTGTAAATGTTAGCGAATGATAATTAGACACGTTAACAGGCACAGTCTTAGAGGCCCTGATGTACGTGGGACCTAGAGTGACTTATCATGGTTCAGAATGTTTCCCCAATGGATAAGTGTCTTCGGGGGGATGGATTGAATTGGATGGTGCTTTTTTTTATCGTAACTAGTACTATCCATTTACGTCGATACCAATCTGACCAACGAGATGATGACACCTTGTATAAGACTTTTACAATTGAATGGTGGTATCATTTATTATGTCTTAGAGCAAGTGCAATGGCGTATACACGGGCCGTCCCCCGTTATTT
>NC_025701.1:11616895-11617800 GCF_000633955.1 Camelina sativa | reverse complement strand
CACAGATTCTAAACCTATAGGATTGACTCCCAAAGCAAAAAAAAAAAAGAGATTAAAACATGGAAGTAGAAACAATTATTCCATTGGCTCAACGTAAGCCGTGAAGCAAAGTGATACATGATTTTCTTAGAGTTTTACAACAACAACAACTACAACAAAATGTAGTCCTTGACTCCTTGGGTTGAATTGAATTCTAATTAAACCTACAATCATATACATAAAAGTAAGGTTTTGGTCTCTCCTTAGTGGTTGATTTTTATTTAATGCTTTCTAATTTTTTTTATTAACTTTCTAATTTTTGATTGTTTTAAACAATATTTAAGACCAATTAATACAATACATTTAACTCACACATTAAAATAAAATTATAACTGAAAATAAAATCTCCTCCTCTCCCACCAATATCAAATGTTGTTATATCTCATATGTGTTGTAAGAGTTTGATTATATATTTTAATTTAGAAAGTATTATATATATTTAACATAGTTTACAATTTTAATTTTATTTATATAAAAATAAAATGTTTCTTTTATATTTCTTGCTTTTCTAATCTATTCATATTTAATTTTTTAAATTTCCATAGTTAAATTTAAATGCACATATGTTGGTTTTAACAAAAAAAAGTCAAGTTTATTTGAGAATTAAATATTCCTATTCATTTTATTAGTCCATTTGACATTTAATTTTAAAAATTTAATATTTATTTTTAATTAAACAACACATTTTATTATATACATTAATGCATACTCTAAATTCATTTTTTACTACTAAATTATAACTGAAATTACATAAATTGTGAATTGACTTTTTCTCCTCCATTCATTTTCATTTAAACACTCTATTAATTATAATTGTAACTTCTCTAATTTAATTATTTTAGAAATGTAACTTCCATCACTTTTTA
>NC_025701.1:11599806-11612759 GCF_000633955.1 Camelina sativa | reverse complement strand
CCTGTTTTCTCTGTTTCTGATCGCTCCTTAAATCTCACCCAGATCAAGGCTCATATTCCTATTATTTTGGATATGCATCAGATGAACTACGACATATGGCGAGAATTGTTCGAAACTCATTGCCACAGTTTCAACGTTCTTGGCCACCTCGACGGCACATCCGCTCCCTCTGGTCCAACGGACACTCTCTGGTCACAAGTCGATGGTACCATCAAAATGTGGATCTATGGCACGATCTCCGAATCTCTCCTTAAGACTGTCTTGAAGACGAAGTGCACCGCTTGTGACCTCTGAACCACCATCGAGAATCTCTTTCGAGACAACAAGGAGGCTCGTGCTATTCAACTTGAGAATGAGCTCCACTTAAAAATTAGTTGGTGTATTCAATAATCGACTTCAATTTGGCGGGAACTAATATTACTAAGTGAGTAATGAAACATTGTAACAGTTCTGATTAAGCTGATAACTCGATGAGAATTCGCTTAATATCCGAAATCATAATATTACTTTTTAAGTGACAAACTAAATTAGTTTTCTTATAAATTTATATGAATTCTTCAATCTTAATAATTTTTAAAATCCCAAGGATAATTTATATTTTTTTGGTTTTCACTTATCAATTTAATTTATAGTGCTAGATTTCATACTAATGGTTTCATCTTTAAAGAATTTAGTGAAATGATATTTTTAAAATTATATTTTATTTTTATATTTAAGTTCCAGTTGAATATGTTTTGTTTTTTGGATCATTTTTTATTTTGATTAAAGACACAAAAAACCAATTGTTTAATTCTGTTCTTTTTGTTTTCAAAAACCTCAAATCATAAAAAATATATATATTATATTGATCTCTACAGATTTAACAATTGGATCACAAAACAAAATAGTCTTTATAAATGGATAAATGGATAATTATATTGATCTTTATAAATTATATTGATCTTTATAAATTATTAAAAATGATACATGAATATGTGAGATAACCAGAGACATAATAGATAATTACATATGGATCATTTCAACTTTATGATCTTATTGTGTGGTGAATATTGTAAGGAAGTATGAAAATAATGACTTATAAGATGTTAATATAAAATAGAAAATGGAGATAAACATTTTAAAAGATTAAAATAAATATATAAGATATACATATCATACAAACTCTAAAACTAAGCTTTTACAATGATATTTGATTTGATTTTTTATAACCCATACAACAACAATAACAAAAAAATACAAAACAAAACAAAACAAAACAAAAAAAAAAAGAGATTTGAGAGTAGTGGAAGAAGATGAGAGAATAAAATAGTAATAGACTAAGAGAATAAGATAATGAGTATTTATAGGAAGAGAAATGATGAAAAATTATATTTAGAAAAAAGAGAGTTACAAATTTAATTTATTGTTTTGTTTTAATACAATTGATTAATACAACTTAGTGGAAAAATAAAGTTAATGCATAATTTATAGGAATAAGCTATAAAGATTTCAGTTTTATATTATGTGAGTTAAATGTGAAAATTAATTGTTTTAAATTTGTGTTTTAATATAATTTTTTTTTTGTTAAAATAGCATTGCCAAGTGGACCAATAAGGAGAGACTGAAACTCTACTTTTATATATATGATTTAAGGGAACCAAAAAACCTGAAAGCATGAAGACGTTCTGGTGCTACAAGGCTGTGTTGTAGGACTTTGGAAGATGTTTACGCGTCTTGGAGGAGTCACAGATATTGGATGACGTGGATATTGTTTCAAGATATTATCATATTGACTTGAAGATTTGGACTTATCCTTGTTTAGGAAAGTAGGTCATAGGAGGGTTCCTATATATTGTGTTATTAGGCAAAACATGTTGTTTGGCCGTTCAAGAAGAATTTTAGAGAACTAAGCGAGAAAGCTTTTAGGGTTCTTAGGGATTTTTGTTAGATTAAGAATTAGTCAGTGGCAAGTCGTGTTGACTATGTGTAAATCTGATTAAACATATCTTGTAAGATTGTTTAAGTGATTCTTAATAAGAAAAGAAGTTCTTTTCAATATTGGCTGCATCTTCGTTTTTACAAAACCAACTCATATGGGCCAATTGGGTATATTGATCTATAGTTTAGATGATGAACACCCAAAAGCAATACTTGTTAGTACTTTTTAACACTAAACCCATAGATCTTTCTTCGGGACCTAAGATCACATCAAGTTAATTTAATCCCATTCGCCGCAATGTTTATTCGAACTTGACTACTAGTGGTATCGAGTAATTTTAATCGATAGTCATGTTGTATCACATTTTATGTTCAAACTTTATTATCAAACCCATAATCACATTTTATGTTCAAACTTTATTGTCAATGTCTCCAACCAAAATCTCTAAAATCATGGGATCGATAAAACTTTATAAATTCTATAAAAAAAACCGATGGAAAACCATACCCACAACTATATGACTAGCCAGAATTGCTCAAAGTTTTTTTTTTGGTGAATACTTTTTTTTAGTTTCTTTCTGCTTTGCCAAAAGAATTTTAGTATAGTGTTCTTTTAAAATTTGAGAAAAAATAGTTAATAATGACCAAAAAAATATGATAAGTTATTGGTGTTGAAAAAAACAAAACAGTAATAAGTAAATTTAGCAAAAAAAAAAAGAAGAAGTAAAAAGTAAATATTTTTTTCCTCGTCCAGTGTAATTAATAGTTTACTTAACCTCTTTAACCCTCAACATCTCCTTTGCGAAAAAAAAAAAAAAACCCTCAACATCTCCGTGCTCTCTCTTTCCTCGCCGTAGAAGTCTGAACTGAACCCTAAAGCCATCTCCGCTTCTTCTTTCCGCAAAATCTCAGGTTTCGTGTTCACTACTTACTGTTACTGTTGTACTTTTCACAAAAATTCGATTCACAATTTCGATGATTTCATCTTCAAGCCACGAGATTTCGTTATTCTTGATACTAAACCGTCGCAGCAAGTCGCTGAAACTGTCAACTTTTTGTTTTTTTTTTAGACCTCTTAGGTTTGTCCAGATTTGGCTGATTTCGCGACATGACGAGGGTTTATGTCGGGAATTTGGATCCACGGATCACAGAAAGGGAACTCGAAGATGAATTCAGGCTCTTTGGTGTCCTTCGCAAGTAATTGTTATCTCTTTATTTTTTAAAAATCAATTTTGGGTAGTCAATTTAGTCAATTTGTTTCTGGGCATTCGAAATTTTGACTCTTTATTCTTTAAAAATTGCAGTGTTTGGGTAGCTCGTAGGCCTCCAGGCTACGCATTCCTCGAGTTCGACGACGAGAGGGATGCTTCTGATGCGATCAGGGCATTGGATAGTTAGTGTTTATTCTCATTAGACATTCTGAATGAATCAGTTGTTACCCTTATTTCATCTTGCTGCCTCGAATTTTCATGTAAACGTGTGTCTGCACATTGATACTTTCAGGAAAGAATGGGTGGCGTGTGGAGCTTTCTCACAAAGATAAAGGAGGTCGTGGAGCTGGTGGTGGTCGTCGTGGTGGGATTGAGGACTCCAAGTGCTATGATTGTGGTGAACTTGGACATTTTGCTAGGGAGTGTCGTCGTGGTCGAGGAGGCTCTGGTAGGCGTAGAAGTCCTAGTCCTCGTCGTCCTGATTATGGGTATGCACGTAGGTGAGTCCATCTGAAACGTTCTCTTGTAGCTGCTTTAAGTCATATAGCTTGCTTCATTGTAGTAGGAATCTGGTTTTCATCGATATAAAAGATGTGGCTTATAGAGTTTGTGTCCTGTATTATATCACCAAGAAGTGTTAATATTTCCATTGAAATCGCATTTATTTGGTTTTGTAATTAGATGGAGGGACTGATAAGGGCTGAGTTGTTAATGTTAATGTTACCCTTTTTGATTGTATAATCACTTGTGACATACATTTTTGTTCCTGGGAATTGATTTTGTTCAGGAGTATAAGCCCGCGTGGAAGAAGATCTCCACCAAGGCGTCGCAATGTTACTCCACCTCGCCGTGGGAGGAGCTACAGCAGATCCCCTCCTTATCGTGGTACACGCCGAGACTCACCCTATGGTCGACGCTCACCATATGCCAATGGGTAAAAAGTTCTTTTCTCTTCTTGATAGTGGTTTTACAATCTGCATGATTCAACTTCCACATTCTCTATCTTAATCTGAGTTACATTTGAAGTATTTTGATATAAGGTATATATATTCTTTGCGATTCTTGCAGGGTGTGAAACTGGACCCTGAAGAGAAAGAAGCTATATACATTCAGCTAATGCCATATCTGCTATGTGTGGCGTGCCCTTTAGGATAGATCTATATATATCTGCAATGCTACTAGACTATTAGTTCTTCTAGGATTGGTTGTTGAGCATGGACATGTCATGGTGTGTTCGTGTTTTATTAGACGATTGGATTTGGTGAATTCTCTCCTTCAAGCTGTTTTCCAACAGCAGTCTTGACTTATTCTCTTTAACACGCACCAGCGTTGAAGGCCTTGCTGTCTTCACTCAGCGTGCTTGAACCCCTACACTTGAGGTCGTTTTCATATCCATGAATGTTTTTTATTTGTCTTAGTTGAATGCACTTTCCGTATCATATAATGTGTGACATCACATATCTAAAAGGCTCAACTGTTTTCACTCTTTCCTTTGTGAGGTATGATGATACTTGGATCTATTGGCAGCTGCGTTGCATCTTACTCTCCCCACAACTTAGCTTTGTCATGACTCATGAATCTGCATCATCAACTCGACCATCATCAACTAGATTTGCTTGTTACATTGGGTGACATTTGATTGCTCTATTCTTTACTCACCACTCTTACCCAAATCTGCAACCAAGCTTCTAATGAGAAAGACGAAGCTGTTTCTTCACCCCGCCCCTTCCCCTTCCTCGCTCTCAGCTGCTCTATCCCCTACTCGGCTTCTCTGCTCACTTTCTTTTTATCGTATTAGTTTTCTGTCATCTTTGTCAAACATCTGTTGGTGGATCGCACACTTGCAGTTAACCATTTTGTGGATGCTCTTTGTATTGCTTGTGAAAAGGTGTTAGCTTAGTCTTTTGTGATCATGATTTTGTTTTCCACTTACAATTTTCTTCTCCATAGTAATACATAATTACATACTAATGAAATCTTGCATTTTCTTTTTATCTGCCCCTTTTTGGCCGCAACATCCTTTCATGTGAATGCTTTTCTAAATTGGGATTTGAGGCAATATGGTTCAAAGGCTTGCTTGCATCTAAGTTTACATGGAAGTGAAATCAAATTTGAGGGTGTACTATATGAACAAGTCTTAAATCAAAGTCAACGTCAACAAAGAACAGCTACATATGTGAATAAACAAATGGTAGATCTGTGATATCCATTTATTTTTAATGATAAGGAGAGTACTGCAAAAGGAGATGAAGATGGAGGAGGATCTAGATTACATCAATGTACTCAAACGAGCAACAAAGCTTTTATTCGGTAACATCAATCTCCTTATCTTCCTCTTCCTTTGTTCTCTCCCTCTCTTTTGTTTCTTGATCTACTTCGAGCTCTCCCTCCAAACCACTGTCTCGCTCGCTTCTCAATACCTCGTTGGACAACTCCATAACTGGGATTACTACTACGTTCGTCAAGATGCCTTGTCGGAGAATCTGATTCCATTGCTTATCCAGACGTTTCTACTCTACTTGTTCCCATACTGCCTTCTAGACCTCCTCACGACCAGCACAATAGTCTCCGCATCTTGGATTGTTCACACGTCCGGGGAGGAACCACCGTTAAGGTTCGGTCAATTGGTTCGGAGAACCGTAGAGTTATGTCGAAACAGAATCGAAGGTTGTTTGATCACCTCTCTAAACGTCCTTCTCTTGTCAACCCCTGTCTTCTTTGGTTTCTTCTTTGTAGCAACAAACTATTTCTACATCATTTCTCTGATCGGAGTGGGCAACTACTCATACCATTATATCGACCTTGATGAAGGTGGTGGAGACTATTACAGAAGCTATAATAGCAGTTTCGACATTCCGGTAAGGATGTTGTTTGAAGCGGTTATGGCTGTGTTTCACTGCGCTATCTTTCTAGTTTTGTTGGCGAAGTTCAGCAAGTGGAGCTCAGGATGGAACATGGGCTTGATTGTTTCGGTGTTAGAAGAAGGAGAAGATGGTCAAGGCATCTATGGACCCGATGCCCTGACTCTGTCTAGTTACTATGGAAGAGGACATGAGAAGCGTGGTCTCCAAGTGATGCTGGTGTTCTTGATCTTCACTATTGCGATGAGGATGCCATGTTTTTGCTTCAAATGCACTGAGAGTTCGAAAGGAACTAGAGTGTTGTACACGAGTTTTTATGTGGGTTTGATCTGTGTTGGGAATATGATCAAATGGGTGGCGTGTGTAGTGTTTTATGAAGATTGTAGAACTAGGGTTTTGGAGAAGAAAGGTGATTTGGAGATTGGATCAAAATCTAAGGCTCTCGCTGCATAGATAAATAGTCTGAGATCAAACCAAAACTCGAGCCCTAAACAATTTCTATATGACCAATTGCGTTGCCCTCTTCTTTTGGTCAGCTTTCCTTATAGTAGTAAACTTATAGTTGCTATGTTTAAGCCCTTAAGTTCATATTACATTTTATTGTATTGTTGTGTGATCTTATCGATAGATCATATATAATGCAAAGTTTTCTTATCTCTCTCTGACGTAGAAAAAATAAAACCAAAATAGAAAATATGTTTCTACAAGAATGATATTGGACATCTAAACAATATTACATAGTTGGACTTTACTTCATATTTGGGTGATCTCCAATACTTTTTCCTCATTTCCACATAGTGTAATGAGTAGTGTAATTACAAAGAGAAAAGTGTAAAAACTTCTAAATTGAAAAGTCTACGGATGAACTGGACTTGTGGACCAAACCAGAAGTCGCCATCTAATAAGACTTTAAAGCTAATCTACTAAAACCACTCAACTAGTCAAACATTACATACGATGACTTGTAGATGAAGTCAAGAAGTCAACGTCAATGAAGGACCCCCATTAAATTACTATTAGCAAATTACATGTTCTACTTCACATACAGATCTGTGACTTCCCTTCTTCTATTGTGAGAAAGAGATAAAAAAAAATGGAGACAAAGAGTGAAGAGAAGCTAAGTGTCATCGAACTACTAATACGAGCTGTGAAGATACTCTTTGGTAACATCAATCTCGCTCTTTTCCTCTTCCTCTGCTCTCTCCCACTGTTTTGTTTCTTGATCTTCTTCGAGCTCTCCCTCCAAACCACTGTCTCACTCGCTTCTCGATACCTCTATAAGCTAGTCACTTCTGACGAGGACTTGTCGGAGAATGATCTAATTCCATGGTTGATTCACACATCTCTGCTCTACTTCATTCCCTACACCTTTCTTGACCTCTTTACCACCACCACAATCGTTGCAGCATCTTCGATTATTTACACGTCTCAGGAAGAACCATTGGGACTACTTTATTTGGTACGGAGATCTGTCAAAATATGTCAGAACAGAACAGGAGGTTGTCTGATCACATCTCTCTATGTCCTTGTCTTGTCAACCTCTGTTTTATTCGGTGTTTTATCTGGTTCGACCGCCTACTTATTGATTGTTTCTCTCACAATCGAGCACCAAATATTCCTTAAAGAATCAGTGGTCTTGGCCCTCTTGGCAGTGTTGTTCGATGTGGTGGTTATTCTCATTCACGGAACTGTCTTCATAGTTCTGGCTACAAAGTTCTGCAAGTGGAGCGCGGGATGGAACATTAGTATGGTTGTTTCGGTCTTAGAGGAGGATGAAGATGGTAAAGGCATCTACGGAAGTAATGCTCTGTCACTTTCGGCTTGGTATGTAAGAGGCCAAGAAAAGCGTGACGTAGGGATGATGCTATTGTTCTTCGTCGGTGCTTTCCTGATGAGGATGCCATGTATTTACTTCCAATGCAGTGAGAGTCTTAATGGGAACGGAGTGTTGTACACTGGTCTCTATGTGGGTTTGATTTGTCTCGGGAATGTGGTTAAATGGGTGTCCTGTGTTGTTTGTTATCATGATTGTAACACAAGGGCTCTGAAGAAAAAGGTTGATGTGGAGATTGGATCAAAAGCTAAGGCTTTTGTTGCTACATAGAGAAATTGTTTTGTGACCAAAATCTTAATATCAATCATGTTTTTGCTCACTTTCATCTAAGCTAATAACAAAATGAAGTCTAAAGAAGAAGTTTCTTGGAATATCAATCATAGTGATGCAAACAAATTTCTTGGAATAAAATCAGAAATTTTCATCTGATAAAGACACTTTAAGCTTTATATATAGTAAGTAAAAACCCTACACTACTACTTGTCAAACATTACATACGTTGACTTAAAGAAGAAGTTTACAAGTCAACGTCAATGAAGGACGCCGACCATTAATTTAATTCGAAGATACACATATCTGTGGTTAAGCCTTCTTCTTCTACTTCCAATTGTGACAAAAGAGATCAACAAATGGAGACGAATAGCGAGGAGAAGCAAAGTGTCATCGAACTACTAAAACAAGCTGCGAAGCTACTCTTGTGTAACATCAATCTCTTCTTCTTCCTCTGCCTCTGCTCTCTCCCGCTGTTTTGTTTCTTGATCTTCTTCGAGCTCTCTCTCCAAACCACCGTCGCTTACGCTTCCCAGTTCGTCTCTACTCACTCGAGGGGAGGACTTGCCGGGAGAATGATCTAATTATCATATCAGAAAAAAACAATGATCTGATTCCTTGGCTGATCCAGACTTCTCTGCTCTACTTCTTTCCCTACACCGTTCTCGACCTTCTTACCACCACTACGATCGTTGCAGCATCTTCGATTGTTTACAAGTACGAGGAAGAACCGTTGGGGCTGTTTCATTTGGTACGGAGATCTTTCAAAATATGTCAGAGCAGAGTAGGAGGTTGTCTGATCACATCTCTCTATGTCCTCCTTTGGTCAACCTCTGTTTTCGTATTCTTTTTCTTGTTCTTCTTTCTTCAGTTTCTCTCTGGTTCAACCAACTACTTATACGATACTTATCTCTCACGGGAATACGAAAGATTCCACTACCAACGATTCCACTACCAACGTAGGGGACTGTTCGACGTGGTGGTGGTTCTGACTCTTCTGTTTCAATGTACTTTCTTTATAATTCTGACTGCAAAGTTCAGCAAGTGGAGCGCCGGGTGGAACATGGGTTTGATTGTTTCGGTTTTAGAAGACGACGAAGATGGTCAAGGCATCTATGGAAGTGATGCTCTGTCTCTTTCAACTTGGTATAGAAGAGGGCATGAGAAGCGTGACCTCTAGTTGACGTTGATGTTCTTGGTCTTTGCTCTTGTGATGAGGATGCCATGTTTATACTCCAAATGCAGTGAGAGTTCGAATGGAAATGGAGTGTTCTATACTGGTCTCTATGTGGGTTTGATTTGTATCGGGAATGTGCTTAAATGGGTGACTTGTCTTGCCTGTTACCATGATTGTAAAACTAGGGTTTTGAGGAAGAAGCGTGATATAGAGCAAGCTAAACCTCTTGGTGCTTGAGTGAGTTTGGCTTAGTTCAAATCAACTTTGCATCTTTAAATAAATGGTAAAAAGGCTGATAACTTCTTAAGCTTCATGGCGGCAAAAGCAAGAAAACATGTTGTAAATTGGATTTTGCTACTTTTGTAATGTGTAATGCTACTATGCTAAAAGAAGACATAGTCACTTTTGCAGCTCTTGCGTGTTACAGAAACATGCGTGAAACACATAACATTCTAAAAACAGTAAAAAGCTTTTATTTTGATAAATTCAACGATCCTCAAGATTAGTTTCCTTTCCCTTTTCAATTGGCTTTTGACTCGATTACCTTCTTGGCGAAAGAAGGCAAGCAGAATGCAGCTGAATGAATCTGAAACCCAAAGAATTGAGAGCATAAGCTAAGGGTTAAATGTCTAGACTGCATGAACATGTACACCGAGAGATTGTTTTTTTTACCTCGGCATTGTAAAACTTCAAGGGTCCATTTGACTTGCTGGAGCTCTCGTCAATTGGGTTCAGTGGGTGCTTGAAGTCAACTTCAGGTCCTTCCGTTGAACAGAGCATAAATCCAATAACCCCACTGCAAAATCAAGGATGAAAATGATTACACATTCAGGTTGAGTTATAACGACGAAAAATGTAAAGAGATTGAATGTTAAAGGTCACTAAACATGCCTGGGGTATGTTGGAACGCTGGTCCAAGCATAGTTCACAGAACCCTTGAAGATCTCACGGCAGTTGGAAACAATGTCTTCGATGATGTCCATGTGAAGCCACAAGCTTTCAGCCTGAGTACACACAACTCCACCAGGACGAAGAGCTCTAGCCACGGATTGGAAGAAGGGTTTCTCAAAGAGCTCCTTTGCAGGACCTGACATACATCAGCAAGCGTAATCATAGTTAAAAGCCTGCTTCTTTAGATTTTGTTCAAAATAACAACAAGGGATAATATGATTGACATGTGGATGGTAGTAGTTACCTATTGGGTCTGATGAGTCAACAATAACAGCATCATATGATCCTTCAGCAGCATTCTTCAAGAAAGCAACACCTGCAATGATTCACCAATCCCTCAGTTTGAATAATGATTGATTTACAAATGGCAAAATGTGTTAAACATAACTACATAGTGTTTTTGATAGAGAGATAAAACGTGGCAGTATAGTACCATCGCCAATGACGAGGTTCACGCGAGGATCCTCATATCCAATTGCTACATCAGGGAAAAATTGCTTAGACACCTGAAAATTACCAGTAGATGGAAACATATTAAACGATAATACATATGTTTTTCAAATAAATGGCATTTATCAAAACAGAGATGCAGGAAAGGTGACCACTCACGTCGACCACCATTTTATCAATTTCACACATGTCAATGTGCTCAACAGTAGGATGACGTGCAACTTCCCGCAGGACACCACCATCTCCTCCTCCAATGACCAAGACCTATAGAAAAACTAGAAAGACATTGATCAGATACACTCTGGCTTATAGCTTTACTGGCTAAAAGCAAAAAAAACAGCATTTTAAAATGCTCCACTTTACCATTACCGAAATACTTAGATAACCAATTTTGGATGTAAGAAGCTTTTGATTATATATCTTTTTTTCTCAAGCAAACCACAATAACAAAGCTAGACTATAATCAATTAAGCGAATTATAAAAAATTCAATCATATTATGATTACACAATAAAGTTACTCGAGTTCTCAAACTTTGCCAGATGAGAACGTGGGACAGTGTAACCTTTTTTTATCAAGAGGCCATCAAAGTTTGCAACATCTAAAAAGCAAACAAATATTGATCATCCAATCTACTTTTTATCTAGTGGACATTCCTATCACCACCCTGTAGTGTATAATCATTTAGGCCAGCTCAATTAGTTTCTATATTCACATCTGATAAAAGGTACTCTGGTTGCTCTATTTTTCTCCATAAGTAATGATTCCTTCATCCTACTTTACTGGAGAAGAAACATGTCGACTTAAAATAAAAGATATTTCATTACATTCCAAAGCAGTAGACTTTTGATTACACACACACCACCCAAACCGCAATAAAGGTTACTAAAAGGATAGAAGTATACCTTCTTAGGGTTAGGGATGGAACACAAAGGAAGATGAGTGATCATTTCTTGATAGGCACATTCATCTCTTTCAGTAAGTTGGATTACTCCATCCAAAACCAAAACTTTTCCATATGTTGCAGACTAAGAAAATTCAAAAAGCTAACAATCAAAATGAATGTTCCTATATAAAGATAAATCACAGATAAAAAAAAAAAAAAAACAGAGAAATTGATTGTTTTTGGTTAACCTGGAAAACAATCACATCCTGGTAATCAGATTTGCCCTGAAACAAAACTTTCTCAACCTTCAAAGAGTGTGCCTCACCTGCAATTGTATAAAAACAGAGTTTTAAAAAACAAAACTCAAAAAGCTCAAGACTTTATGGAAAAAACCAAGAATTTAGCGTTTCCCTTATACCTGGCCACATGGGACTCATTTCAGAGAACCACCCAGGAATCACAGTGGAGAAACAAGCAGGCTCCTTTGTCTGATCTCCGTTCTCTGTCTCCATGGAAGCGACGGCGGCGGAGCCATTATCAGCCGCCTCCTCTTCTCTAGGTCTCTTCAAATCAGTGGCGGAGGATTCTTTAGCATCCATGGCAGTTGAAGCTCTGCTGAGACTCCCAAAGAAACGCCGAGAGAGAGAGAAATGAGAGAGAGGGATTAGGGTTTTTGTGAGGTGGTGATTATGATGTGAAGTGAAGCGGAAGATATTATAAGCAAGAGGAGGAGGGCGTAGAAGTGTAAATATCATTTTTCTTTTTTATAATTAATATTGATTTTTTTTTATTTCAACGTATGCAAAATTGGGAAATTATTATGTGATGATAATAGTACAAAGTTTATTTTGCCTCGAATATAACGTTTTCTTTTTAGCTTTTTGGCTTTTTATGTTCTGTTTTTTTCCTTTATTCGTCTCTCTCTCAGTCTCTCTGATGTCCTCTCAGAGGAACGTTTACTCTACGCGCTACCGCTACCTAACCCCACGTGCAAACAAAATTCTCTTATACCAAAAGGTCCGAAACATATATGGTACGTCGGTAACCGTATGGTACTAGGCAGCAAAAGCCTGCTCTCTCTACTTGAAGATGTGTAACGACGCGTGATTGATTATTTGATAGTAGAGATGACTCGCAAAATGAGTATGTATGATGATGATGTATCCATATAGTTGAAGAAAGTTTTGTTCCATTTGGGAAGTGGGAACAAGTTGTGGTCTATAAAGACGACGAATGCTTCAGTCTGTATACCATAGCGTATACTTCCCCCATATAAGCGAATTGGATCAGAAGGTTTAGCCCATTATAATATTAGGCCCAGTATAATGAAACATAGAATATAACCCTTTTTTTTTTTTTTTTTTTTTTTTTGCAGCTAAGATTTACATTTTCTCTGG
>NC_025701.1:11558381-11599333 GCF_000633955.1 Camelina sativa | reverse complement strand
GACAGACTAAACAATATTTTTTTTATGTTAAACTCTATTTTGTCGATCAAAATTGTGGTGTGTATAGTGTATGAGGAGTTTTGAATCAGCACTAGCTGTTAGAAACTTAGCTACTAGATAGTATATGGTAAAGCCAAAGATTAATAATGCTGTTTTCAATTTCATACGTTTGTTCCTACAGATCTTGTTAGGCAATTCAATCGAACGGTCCATTGTATATAAGGTTTTAGTTGATGCCGAACCTTATATGAAAACAGAAGGCAAATATCGCACAGGAGAAAAAAGGTGATGACACAATCTATATAAAAAGAGAACTTATATGGGCATAGCCACATCATAACTTTAAAATGATTTTTCTATAAATTAGCAAAAAGGCTCATTTATGTATCACTGGACTATGAAAGTAATCTTTTAACACATCTGAAAGTGTACAAATATTTACAAGCACTTTAACCCAAAAAAAAAAAAAAGAGCATTTGTGACAATTTTCACGGCAAAATTCTGATGATGAATGTTTTAAGTGTATCGATCGGCAATTTTATTGTTTAAATAACAATTCTAACACATATATATATAGGCTTATGTGAACTTAGTATTAGCCAACTCTAAAGATAGAACTGTCCAGCAAATATGTGTTATTTCACCAAATGTAGAACTTAAAATGCCTGAAAATATTGACCAAGTATCATTTCTACTTTTTTTTTTTTTGTCGGCTCATTTCTACTTAAAAACAGGCCTATTAAATACCAAATGTTATACCTAAATATTTGACGAAGTATGTAGTAAAAGTTTGTTGGAAGCTCTGTAATACCGGGTCCATCGCTCCCCCGATTACATGCATGTGGTGTTAAACTATTCGTTAAATTGGACTAAGTGAGTCGTATAAGAATGATTATGAATGACTCAAACATATAAAAGCAATATAGTAGCGAGATTAGAAACGTAATCTCATAATTCTTTTAAAGCATTATCTTAATCTTTTGTTTGCCAACACACATTGTGGACCACTCACCACTCTAATGATAGTACCGATATAACTAAAATAATTCACCTGTTTTAATGTGGGGTAGGTGAACCACTCAAATCCATCGTCCCTTCAAATATATTGGGAGAAGTAACAGTGGAACACACTTATTATACATAGTTTGAATAAATATCTATGCCAAAATCCCCTATATAATCCCTTATAGTTTAACACACAATCTTTTTTTTGTATACTATATACTTTTTATAAGTTTGTTACAAAATATGTTATAAACTAAATATAAATTGGTTAAAAAAAAAGTTATAGATTAATTGGTCAATCTGTGGGATATATTAATACACTTAAGAATATCCCAAAGAATATTCCAATAATTTATACAATTTTCAAAATAAAATCTTTAGTATTTCATGTATTGTTACAAAATATATATTGTTAGGTATAAAAAAACTGTTAGGCATAAAAAGAAATAAAATCTTGGCAATTTATCACATTTAATCATGATTTCTGAGATCTTATTGTGCAGTTTAAAATAAAATCTTACCTAAGCAAGAGTCATATTAAAACAATTTTTTACCAAACATGTTCAAAAATTACAATAAAAACAAACAATAAACATAACAATTTCTCATACACAAAATTACAAAATTAACAATATAAAACTTACAAAATAGGTATTTTTCAAGCCATCATATTTAGCATATGATTTTATTGCATAATGTTTTATCCAATTTTTTTTAAAAAATAATCATATAAATTATATTTTATTCTAAAATTATAATATAAATAAAAAAAATTTCAGGTCCTAATCTAGTATACTATATTAAAATAATATTTATATACATTTTAGTGTAGAAAAATAAAATAAATATTTAGTATTATTATCTAAACTTGTCCCCATCCATACACACGTGGAAAAATGCAGTGTTATTATCTAAACTTGGTTTCCTTCTATGTTTTGTTAAATGTGAAATCATTACTCGTGTGTAAGCCTATAAAGACAACAGAGCTCACCAAAATATAAGAGAGAGAGCATCATCATCGTGTAGAGAGAACATTACACACCGTACGTAGAGAAGAAGAAACAAAAGTAATTAGCCATGGCGTCAAGAAAAGTTTCTTCGTTGCTCGCTCGATCCTTCATGTCCTCCTCGCCTTCTCTGTTATCTCTTAGAGGTATGTATATCGCTGATACGATCCATTTTGTAAAATGATCGCTTGTTAGCTCCGATCAGACTCTGTGGCACTGTTCATAATGTGATGCTCAATTCAACGATCGAAATCGTAATCTTACTTTATTGATTTTTTTTACATGTTCTCTCTTCGATCTGATGATGGTCTCCAAGTTTTTTGGATTCTGTATCAATATTTGCAGATCGCTCATTGTCTTTTGATCTTTGGTTACTTCTTGATTGATTTTGATGTTCGTGGTCTCTATCGGATCGAAATAGATTGATTCCTGTTCTGTTTTGTTTTCTTCATCAGGTATGAACAGAGGAATTCAGAGATACAGTAACTTTGCTGCTGCTCTTGAAAACACTATTACTCCACCTGTGAAAGTTGAACACACACAGCTCTTAATCAATGGAAGATTCGTTGATGCAGCCTCTGGTAAGAATTAGCACTTTGTCAACAATATCTTAAAGCTTGTAACAAATAATTGAGACTTTTTCTTGTTTAAATTTTTTTACAGGAAAAACTTTTCCTACTCTTGATCCAAGAAATGGTGAAGTGATTGCTCAGGTAGCTGAAGGTGATGCAGAAGACGTAAACCGTGCGGTTGCGGCTGCACGAAAGGCCTTTGATGAAGGACCATGGCCTAGAATGACAGCTTATGTATTAAAAAATAAAACAACTTCTTCTATCTTTGTGTTTGTATATATTTTGTGCTTTTGAAATGTTCTCTCAGCTTTGGTTAATTTGATTTCTTCAGGAGAGATCAAAGATACTGTTTCGTTTAGCTGACTTGATCGAGAAACATAATGATGAGATTGCTGCTCTTGAGACTTGGGATAATGGGAAACCTTTTGAACAATCTGCTAAAATTGAAGTTCCAATGATTGTTAGGGTGTTCCGGTACTATGCTGGTGAGTGAAACTACTGATGCCTTTTATTGTGTGCCCATAAGATTTTTGACTCATCAAAATTTGTGCTTTATCTTTCGATGAGTTTTTCAGGTTGGGCAGACAAGATCCATGGAATGACAGTTCCAGCTGATGGTCCACACCATGTGCAGACCTTGCATGAGCCTATAGGTGTCGCTGGACAGATCATCCCATGGAACTTCCCTCTTCTCATGCTTTCTTGGAAACTTGGACCAGCTTTAGCTTGTGGAAACACCCTTGTTCTCAAGACCGCTGAGCAAACTCCTCTATCTGCACTCCTTGTTGGAAGACTACTTCATGAGGTAACAACGTGCTCTTGCGTTTGCTACCATCTGATTACTTGAAAACTTAATATAGGCTTTTACGATTTCACTCAAGCTAGTATTTAACATATGTTATGTTTTGTTAAGTAACTGATATTTTATGACAGGCTGGACTTCCTGAAGGGGTTGTAAATATAGTTTCTGGATTTGGTGCTACAGCTGGTGCAGCGGTAGCTAGTCACATGGACATTGATAAGGTTTATAATACAAACCTTGAAAGATTCTTCTTATCTCACCGTATTCTGCAATGGTTGTATATCTTTTTCCTTAGATCTTCTCTTGGAACAGTTTCTCCAAGCATAAAAATACAAACCAGGCAGTTTAGTAAACATTTTGTTTCTGATAAATCTTATGCACTATACAGGTTGCTTTCACCGGGTCTACTGAAGTTGGGAAGATCATTCTTGAGTCGGCTGCAAAAAGCAACCTTAAGCCAGTGACTCTTGAGCTTGGAGACAAGTCAGCATTCATTGTATGTGAAGATGCTGATGTGGATAAGGCCGTTGAGCTTGCACATTTCGCTTTGTTCTTTAACCAGGTAACATCACTTGAAACACCTCAACATATGAGTTATATGGTACCCATCCCTTTTTGATAAGTATAGCCTGTTCTGTTTAAATTGTAGGGACAATGCTGTTGTGCTGGCTCGCGTACATTTGTACATGAACGCGTGTATGATGAGTTTGTAGCGAAAGCTAAAGCTCGTGCTGTCAATCGCTCTGTTGGAGATCCCTTCAAGTCAGGCATTGAGCAAGGTCCCCAGGTACACAGAACAAAACCTTACCAAGATCTCGGTGAAAAAAACAGAACAGCATTTTCAAAATTCCTAAACTTATTTTGAAAAAAAAAAAAAAAAAAACAGGTTGACTCAGAGCAATTCAACAAAATCCTGAAGTACATCAAACATGGAGTTGAGTCTGGAGCCACATTACAAGCTGGAGGTGACCGGCTTGGTTCCAAGGGTTACTACATTCAACCAACAGTCTTCTCAGACGTGAAAGTAAGTAAAGAGAAGATTACCCCTTAAAACAAAACTTAACTGTCATCACAGTTTCTTGCTAATTATATGGACCGTATCAAACTTGGCAGGATGACATGCTCATAGCCACAGACGAGATATTCGGACCGGTTCAAACCATACTGAAGTTCAAGTACAAATCTAATGCTAAACCAAATATTTCCTCTTTGTTGTCATGTTTTGATTTAGACTTTACTTTACTGATGGCTTTTAATGTCTCTTCCTTTAGGGATCTTGATGAGGTGATTGCAAGGGCAAACAAATCGATGTATGGTTTAGCTGCGGGAGTGTTCACACAGAATCTGGACACAGCAAACCGGCTGATGCGAGCGCTCAGGGTTGGAACCGTTTGGATCAACTGTTTTGATCTTTTTGATGCCACGATTCCATTTGGAGGGTATAAGATGAGTGGCATTGGAAGAGAGAAGAGTCTTTACAGTCTTAGCCACTACTTGCAAGTCAAGGCTGTTGTCACTTCCCTCAAGAATCCAGCGTGGCTCTAACAACCGAAGCAAGTATCTCTCGTCCTTCGTTAGCTGCAACTTATGCTTATTTCTCGATGTTGGTTTATTTATTATTGCACTTTTCCTTTGGAAAACCTGGAATTGTACTGTCTTCAGGTTTTCGAGATTTTTTTTCAGAGTAAGTTATCTTCAACACATTTTTATAAATAAAACAACATGAAAATGTGTGATTTATAAAAACATTACTCTTATTAGTTTCAGTGATGTGTATACGAGCCTGACTAATTACAATAGTAGTGGAAACTGAAAGCCTTATCACAGTTTGATTCTGAGCTTTCTAGTGATATGTGATGCTTTTGGATGAACTGTGTTATCAGCAGACTGTTCTGCTTCCACTCAGTTAACAACTTTGAGAATCAAAGACTGTGGAACCTTCTTAACATCTGCATCACCTGAGCCTTTACACTTCTTCATCCCTTTCTCCAAAGCCTTCTCTGTACTCCAACAACTTGTCGAAGCACGCAGCTGGACAATCAGCTTTTCCTGATTTGCTCAGATTTGCAAATGTTTTGTTTAGTCCCAAAAAAAAAGATTCACAACAACTTTATCACACTTCAGACTCAAATCACACACATTAACCACTCAAATCCATCGTCCCTTCAAAAATATTGGGAGAAGTAGTAACACATTTATTTTACAGAGTTTGAAAAATATCTATGCCAACCCTATATTAAAAAATAATATCTATATACTTTTTTAGTGTAGAAATATAAAATTATTTTAGTATATGATTTGGGACAAATCGCGTCGACATGTCCCCATACACACGTGGAAAAATGCAGTGCTATCTATCTTAAATTGGTTTATTTCTATGTTTGTTAAATGTGAAATCATTACTCCGTGTGTAGCCTACAATTACAAAAAGAGCATCATCGTATAGAGAGAACATTTTACACCGTAGAGAAGAAGAAACAAAAGTAATTAGCCATGGCGTCAAGAAAAGTTTCTTCGTTGCTCGCTCGCTCCTTCATATCCTCCTCGCCTTCTCTGTTATCTCTTAGAGGTATATATCTGATGGCTAATACGATCCATTTTTGTAAAAATGATATCTTCTTAGCTCCGATCGGACTCTGTGGCTATGTTCATAATGTGATGTTCAATACAACGATCGAGATCATAATCTTACTTTATTGATCTTTTTTACATTTTCTCTCTTTTATCTGATGATGGTCTCCAAGTTTTTTTGGATTCTGTTGTATCAACTTGTGTTATTTTGTAGATCGCTCATTGTCTGTTGATCGATTGGATGATCGTGGTCTCTATCAGATCGGTTGATTCCTGTTCTGTTTTGTTTTCTTCATCAGGTATGAACAGAGGAATTCAGAGATACAGTAACTTCGCTGCTGATCTTGAAAACACTATTACTCCACCTGTGAAAGTTGAACACACACAGCTCTTAATCAATGGAAGATTCGTTGATGCAGCCTCTGGTAAGAAAATGTTTTTTAGCACTTTGTCAATATCTTAAAGCTTGTTACAAACACTGAGACTTTTTATTACTTGTTTAAATTTTTTACAGGAAAAACTTTCCCTACTCTGGATCCAAGAAATGGTGAAGTGATTGCTCAGGTAGCTGAAGGTGATGTAGAAGACGTGAACCGTGCTGTTGCAGCTGCACGCAAGGCTTTTGATGAAGGACCATGGCCTAGAATGACAGCTTATGTATTTAAAATAATAAGCAACTTCTTTGTGTTTTGAAATGTTCTCTCAGTTGGTGACCAAAAAGAAATGAAATGTTCGCTCTGTTTTGGTTAATTGATTTCTTCAGGAGAGATCAAGGATACTGTTTCGTTTCGCTGATTTGATCGAGAAACATAATGATGAGCTTGCTGCTCTTGAGAGTTGGGATTGTGGGAAACCTTTTGAACAATCTGCTAAAATTGAAGTGCCAATGCTTGCTAGGGTGTTCCGGTACTATGCTGGTGAGTGAAACCACTGATGCATTTTATTGTGTACCTAAGGTTTCTTCCTCATTATATCCATCTTCATAAACTTTGTGCTTTCTCTTTCGATGAGTTTCTCAGGTTGGGCAGACAAGATCCATGGAATGACAGTTCCAGCAGATGGTCCACACCATGTGCAGACCTTGCATGAGCCTATTGGTGTCGCTGGACAAATCATCCCATGGAACTTCCCTCTTCTCATGCTTTCTTGGAAACTTGGACCAGCTTTAGCTTGTGGAAACACCCTTGTTCTCAAGACTGCTGAGCAAACTCCTCTATCTGCTCTTCTTGTTGGAAGACTACTTCATGAGGTAATAATGTTTGCTCTTGTGTTTGCTACCATCTGTCTACTTGACAACTTATAGGCCTTAGGCTTTCATTCAAGCTTCATTTAACAATATGTTATGTTTTGTTTAAGTAACTGATATTTTATGACAGGCTGGACTTCCTGAAGGAGTTGTAAATATAGTTTCTGGATTTGGTGCTACAGCTGGTGCAGCCATAGCTAGTCACATGGACATTGATAAGGTTTCTAATACAAACCTTGAAAGATTCTTCTTATCTCACCGTTTTCTGCAATGGTTGTATATCTTGTTCCTTAGATCTTTTCTTGGAACAGTTTCTGCAAGCATAAAAATACATACCAGGCAGTAGTAACATTTTGTTTCTGATAAATATTAATTCTGCACTTTACAGGTTGCTTTCACCGGGTCTACTGACGTTGGGAAGATCATTCTTGAGTCGGCTGCAAAAAGCAACCTTAAGCCAGTGACTCTTGAGCTTGGAGGCAAGTCACCATTCATTGTATGTGAAGATGCTGATGTGGATCAGGCCGTCGAGCTTGCACATTTCGCTTTGTTTTTTAATCAGGTAACATCACTTGAAACACCTCAATGTATGAATTAGAGTCATATGATTTCCATGGATATATAGAGTCTTAAGAATCCAGCCTTTTTTGATATGTATAACCTGATCTGTTTAACTTGTAGGGACAATGCTGCTGTGCTGGCTCGCGTACATTTGTACATGAACGTGTGTATGATGAGTTTGTAGAGAAAGCTAAAGCTCGTGCTATCCATCGCTCTGTTGGAGATCCCTTCAAGTCAGGCATTGAGCAAGGTCCCCAGGTACTTAGAACAACATTTAGAAACCGTAACCTAACCAAGATCTTGGTGAAAAAAACAGAACAGCATTTTCAAAATTCCTAAACTTATTTTGGAAATAAAAATAACAGGTGGACTCAGAGCAATTCAACAAAATCCTGAAGTACATCAAACATGGAGTTGAGGCTGGAGCCACATTACAAACTGGAGGTGACCGGCTTGGTTCAAAGGGTTACTACATTCAACCAACAGTCTTCTCAGACGTTAAAGTAAGTGAACAGAAATATTACCCCTTAAAACAAAACTCAATTGTTAGTTTCTTGCGAAAATGAGTTATATGGACTTAAACTTGGCAGGACGACATGCTCATAGCTACAGACGAGATATTCGGCCCGGTTCAAACCATATTGAAGTTTAAGTAAGAATCTAATGCTAAATCAAACTAACGTTTTCTGATTAGACTTTACTGATTTAAACGTTTTCATAGGGATCTTGATGAGGTGATTGCAAGGGCAAACAACTCGAGGTATGGTTTAGCTTCTGGAGTGTTCACACAGAATCTGGACACAGCAAACCGACTGATGCGAGCGCTCAGGGTTGGAACCGTTTGGATTAATTGTTTTGATGTACTTGATGCCACAATTCCATTTGGAGGGTATAAGATGAGTGGCACTGGAAGAGAGAAGAGTCTTTACAGTCTTAGCCACTACTTGCAAGTCAAGGCTGTTGTCACTTCCCTTAAGAATCCGGCCTGGCTCTAAACCGAACCAAGTATCTCGTCCTTAATTGATTTGCACTTTTGCTTTGGGAAACCTGGAATTGTACTGCCTCTAAGTTTTCAACATTTTGAGAGTTATTTATCTTCAACACGTTATGCAAATAAAACAACATGCAAATGTGTGATTGAGAAAAACATACTCTTATTAGTTTCATTGATGTTTATATGACAATAGAATCCATGAATCTCTCTATAAGTAAGCAGTGGCAACTGAAAGCATTTTCACAATAGGAGTAGAGTGGGAACAACATAATACTCTCGATATGGTTCAAGGATTCTTCAGTTTGATTCTGAGCTTTCTAGTGATATGTGATGCTTTTGGATGAACTGGTCGTCGTCTCGTGTTATCAGCAGACTGTTCTGCTTCCACCCAGTTTACAACTTTGAGAATCAAAGACTGTGGAACCTTCTTAACATCTGCATCAACTGAGCCTCTACACTTCTTCATCCCTTTCTCCAAAGCCTTCTCTATAAACTCCATGAACCAGTTTGCAGCTTCTTTCTCTATCTCTTTAACCAACCTCGCCGTGTTTCCTAACCCGGAAGAAGAAGAAGGAGCTGCAGGGTTCTTGTTCTCATCGTTTGATCTCAACTGCTTGTGACTTTGCTGCTGCTGCTTCAAGACAATTCTTCTCTTTGCTGTGGTTTTCTCATGATCATTTGAGTTATGCTGGATTTCGTGTAGGATCACTGACGATCCATTCTCAGATTTGTTCTCAGTAGTAGTAGCAGATGAAGCAGCTGCTTCAATGGACGCTATTTCGTTCATGGTTTCAGCTATCTGGCTGTGAAACTCCAAGAACTTGTCGAAGCAAGCAGCTGGACAATCAGCTTTTGCTGATTTGCTCAGATTTGCAAATGTCCTGTTTAGTCCCAAAAAAAGATTCACATTTCAGACTCAAAACACACATAAATCATACAATGAAAACGACTTAAATTCAGATGTATACTTGAGATGACGAACGGCTGTTTCTGTGGTTGTAGCTTCTCGCAATGCTTGAAGAGCTATCTTCTGAGCCATCTCTCGCTGCTGCATAGCTTCCTGTTCACAGTTACAAAGACATCTCTTAGTATTATAACCAAAACAGTCTTAAAAGACTGTATCAAATTTAATGCAAACCTTGCTCAGTGTGCTAAGTCTTCCTGGTAGACTCAAACTCTTCTCTGGTTTTTCCAACTTACTGTACTTAGATTCATGCTTTGGAGAAACCATCTTCGATATAGATTTTGGAGCATCTCTTTCATCTTCCACCATAGCAGCTGCTGTTGCTCTCCTAGTACGCATACTCGGAGGAGGTGAATCGCTTTTCTTTGCCTACAAAATCAAGATTTAAAAACCCTCTCAACAAAAACCCTTAACGCTTAAAGCCAATAAAGAAAAACACACAGAGCAAAATGTACCTACAGAGGATTTAAAAGGAGTAACAAGAACAGAGGAAACAGAGTTCTTGGTCAACATCTCTCTATCGCAAACACTTCTGCTTCTCGGAAACTTCGAAGTCGGCGGAACAACACAGCTCTTCCTCATCATCGCAGCAGGACTCTCTCCTTTCAAATTCGACAAAAGCCCTCCACCATAAGAGCACCTAACTCCACCAGGTGATCTCCCTCTCGTCATAACAACAGGAGACGCCGCCGTGAATCTCCCATTACCAATCCTATGTTTCGCCGGGGTACACTGATCAAAATCCAAAGGCGCAGGCTTTAACACAAACGGAGACGAAACGTCACCGTTCTGACCCCAAGAACCTCTCCTCGGTCTCGTACCAGACTCTTTCTCAACCTTCCCTCTCGCACTCATCAACGGCTCAGGTGTACCAAGCAGAGGATGCCGTCCCGGAATCGGCCTAGCGCCTTTCATAACCGGAACAGGTGTCCCTGGATCGAGCCGATCAACGTATATAAACTGACCCAACTGCATCTTGTTGCTTAGAACCACGTCGTCTTGATCAGAAGGAAGGCTAACGTAGATCGAATGAGATGAATCAGAGACTTTAATGAAGAAGCCTTGTTTGGGTAATAGATTCTTCTCGTCAAGATCGATGGGAACGATATCTGTGACTTGTAATAACGAGCTTCTGTGTTCTCCGGTCGGTTTAACTCCGGTTTTCATACCGTCGATTAGCTTTTGAAGGATCCCTGGTGCTAAAGCCGCCATTTTTTTTTACAGAGGATTCAAGATTGAGACTTTGTGATTCAGATGTGAAATTCAAGAAATGGGTTTAGATCGCAAAGATTGAACCAATTTAGGGTTTTTTTTTTACACTTAGCTAACGGTAAGATGGAAACAAAATAAAAATCGCAACTTTGTTTTGAATAAAGAAGAAGAAGAAATTGGGGATTTGGTTATTGGAGCGTTGTGAGCAACGGTCGAATTTGGTGGTGGGTCTTTGTATTTTAGTCTTCGTAAATTGTATAATTACAATATTTAATCTGGAGGGATCTTCTTGTTGTTGTTATATATATAACGCTGCTGCGCACGCTAATCATGATTAGGCTACTATGATAGATTCTGGCTTTATCTTTTTTGGCTTTTGCATCTGAGTTGACTGGTGTTATTTTTTCCTAATTAGAGGGTGCACTAAAATTCTCAGTAAACCAAATCAACCATATGTTTTCGGCTAATCTACCATATCTAATTTTTGTATTTGTCAACTATACTTAAAACATTTAATTTTGTTATTAGTATTTAGTAAAAAATCTGCAAAGATATTGTTTGAATGTGTTAAATTGTGTTTGTCTAGTCTATGTAGGTGGATTCGCCACCTCATTTTTTTAAAAATGGTAGATAAATCATAATCATATAGTCAGTGTTTATTATCCATTTTTCCAAAATACAGTTGCTATTTGTAATGAGCAAAAAAAATACTCATGAAAAAAAATCCCAGCTATTATTTCTCATATTTTTTTTTTGGTAATTATTATTTCTCATATTTATTACCATTCTTCAAAATTTATAGGAATTATTAATTACTTATTTACTTATTATCCTTAAAGATATGAAATTTTGTATATTTTTTAAGGATAGTTACCATTTGTTCTTTGATCATGAGATCTTGTCGTGATTGATGAATGGGCCGCCAAAGAAACAGACTACTTATTTCGACTCAAAGTTTAGTTATTATTCTATGTACTTTGATTCTTTCATTGGTTAATTAGCCAAACGAAGAACTAAAATAATTCATGGAAAGCGTATACTTGTAAAACATAACGACATACTAATGAAAGACATCCAAAAACATAACTTATAGTTGGAATTTGGAAGTTGGAACCAATCTACTAGACTGTACTTTCTATTTTATCGCAAATGTAAATTTTGTTTATATGGCACAAATGGCTGCCACAATCAAATCGACACATTAGACAAATACATGCTTTCTCATATATCCTCACTTGATTTCTCACATGTCCTAATTTCTAATTCCATGCTTTCACATATATCATCACCAAATGTTGATAAATCAAAGGAAAACCAAGATCACAAGTCCAGAAAAAACCAGTTACTTGAGAAGTTATATATACTTCCACTTTAGGAAAAAAACCAGTTACCGGATGTGGAGGTGTATATAAAACTTGACGCAGAGTGTAAAAACCAAAAGCATCCTTTATTTGCCAAGGTATACTGATCAAAATAAACCAAATAAAGAATATGTTTTTGGCTAATCTACCAAATCTAATTTTTCTATTAGGCAACTATATTTAAAACATTTAATTTCGTTATTAGTATCAGTCAAAAATAGTATGAAGGTGCATTTGTGCGCAGCCAAGCATGTTCATCAAGGTTGGATTACATCGTGGAATCTTCACTTTCACTGAGCACTGAATGGAAGGTGGACGTAGCTTCATATGATCATCTGACTCATCTCTGCCTATTGCTCCTAGAAAACACTTAGAAGGCAACACAACGTCAGTGGCAGGAGGAGTTTTGACTCTAAACATATACAGTCGGATGTTTCTGAGAAAGCAATTACTTGTTTAAATTTTGTTTATATGACACAAATGGCTGCCAGAATCAAATCGACACATTAGACAAATACATGCTTTCTCATATATCCTCAGTTGATTTCTCACATGTCCTAATTTCTAATTCCATGCTTTCTCATATATCCTCACCAAATATTGATAAATCAAAGGAAAGTCAAGACCACATGTCTAGAAGAAACAGTTATTTGAAAATTGAAATGTTGTAGACACCTTCACTTTAAGAAAAAAACTAGTCGCCGGATGTGGAGGTGTAAATAAAACTTGACGCAGAGTGTAAAGACCAAAAGCATCCTTTATTTGCTAAGGTATACTGATCAAAATAAACCAAATAAACCATATGTTTTCGGCTAATCAACCAAATCTAATTATTCTATTAGGCAACTATATTTAAAACATTTAATTTCATTATTAGTAACAGTCAAAAATCTGCAAAGATATTATTTGGGGCATTCTCAAAAATGCTCCTTTTTCTATACCCCTTTTTAAAAATACTCCTTCATGTTGACCATTTTTAAAACTACCCCTTTTATATACAAAATGACCAAATTACCCTTTTTGAGTGACAGCAAGAATGTACAGTCATCAAAATCGAAAATATTTTCCCGCAAAAAAGGTTTCCCGCCAAAAATTCTTTTTCCCGCCAAAATCGAAAAATTTTCCCGAAAAAATTATTTTTTCCCGCCAAAAAAAAATTTTCCCGCCAAAATCGAAAATTTTTCCCGCCAAAAATATTGAAATTTATACTTTTTTAAAACATTGTAAACGCTTTTAAAAAACTTTTAAAAACGTTTACAAGGTTTTTAAAAGGTTTTTAAACATATTGTAAACGCTTTTAAAAACCATGTAAATGCTTTTAAAAAGCTTGTAAATGCTTTTAAAAGGTTTTTAAACACCTTGTAAACGCTTTTAAAAACTTTTTAAAAGCATTTACAAGGTGTTTAATATTTTTTTAAAACCCAAAATCTTATTAAAACTTTTACAAGGTTTTTAAAAACATTGTAAAAGCGTTTACAAGGTGTTTAAAAACTTTTTAAAAATCTTTTTAAAAACCATTTGAAAACCTTTTAAAAACCTTTTAAAAACCTTTTAAAATCTTTTAAAAACCTTTTAAAAATCTTGTAAAAGCGTTTACAAGTTGTTTAAAAAACCTTTTAAAACTCTTTAAAAAATCTTGTAAAAGCCTTTACAAGGTGTTTATAAGGCTTTTATAAGGTAGAAACCTTATAAAACCTTTTAAAAACCTTGTAAATTTTTTTTGGCGGGAAAATTTTTTGTCGAAATTTTTTTATCAAAATTTTTTTGACGGGAAATTTTTTTCGAAAATTTTTTGGCGGGAAAATATGTCGGAAATTTTTTGGCGGGAAAATTTTGTTTTTTTCTTTTTATTGAATAAAATAATTTTCATCTAAGGGTAAAATGGTCATTAAAAATTAAAAGAGGGCAAAAATAAAAATAGTCAGAAAAGAGAGTATTTTTGAAAAGGGGTATATCAAAAGGGGCATTTTTAACAAATTGTTTAAATGTGTTAAATTGTGATTGTCTAGTCTATGTGGGTGGGATTCGCCACCTCATTTTTGAAAAATGGTAGGTAAGTCATGTAGTCAGTGTTTATGATCCAATTTTTCAAAATAGATGCTATTTGTAATGAACAAAAAATACTCATGAAAAAATGTCCCTAGCTATTATTTCTCATATTAATTACTATTATTCAAAATTTCTATAAATATTATTATTTATATATTATCCTTAAAGATATGAAATTTTGTATTTTTGTCAAAGGTAATGACGACTTCTTGATCTTTGATCATAAGATCTTGTCGTGATTGATGAATGTGCTTCCAAAGAAACCGAGTACTTATTCGGACACAAAGTTAAGTTGTACTTTGATTCTTTCATTGTTTAATTAACCAAACAAAGAATTTTAAACAATTCATGGAAAGCGTGTATTTGGTATTTTTTCATTGTTTACTTCTAACCGTTAATGTAGAAAATCCTAATTTACATATAAACACGAAAAACAATATCTCTAATCGGATCGGGTTGGTTGGTATGTTACCCACCAAAAAGCCCAAATAAATAAATTATAGGCCCAAAGACGCCACATAACTCGTAACCGCCTCAGCCTTTCTTATCTCTTTTCTTGTCGAAGAAGAAGAAGAAGAAGAAGAAGAAGATCACAAAGTTCATCATAACAGAGTCCGAGGATGAAGCTACGGTTGAGACTTCACGAGACGAGAGAAACCCTAAAACTCGAATTGGCCGATACAGGAACTCTCAACGATCTCCTGCGACGTATCAATCCCACGGCGCCTTCCTCCGTTCATCTTTCGCTTAATCGTAAAGACGAGCTTCTCGCGTCTTCGCCGGAGGATACGCTCCGATCTCTTGGTGTAACATCCGGTGACCTTATCCACTACTCTCTGGATCAATCTGCTTTTATCGCATCTGTTGAGGTTGCGGAGTCTTCGAATTTGGAATTGGGATCGGAAAGTAATCAGGCGGCGACTGTTCACGATTCGATGGGTATTGGATTCGCAGAGGTTGATGATGTTGTCCCAGATCAAGCCAAACCGAATCCGACTTCCACCGTGGAAGATCCAGCAGAAGGATCCAAGACGGGTATAGAGAGTCCAGAGCCGATGGATGTGGAGGAGCTTGATGACATGGAAGACATGGAGCTCGCTGCCGCTGAAAGCAAAAGGTTAAGTGAACCATTCTTCTTGAGAAATATATTGCTTGAGAAATCTGGTGATACCAGTGAATTGACTACTTTGGCTTCCTCAGTTCATGCGGTTATGTTAGAATCTGGATTCGTGCTGTTCGATTCAGGGTCTGATAAGTTTAGCTTTTCAGAGAAGTTACTTACGGTTTCCCTAAAGTATACTCTACCTGAGATAATTAAGTCTAAGGATACCAAAACAATCGAGTCTGTGACTTTGAAGTTTCAGAACTTAGGCTCTTGGGTTGTAGTTTACGGAACTGTAGGTGGGTCTAGTAGTGGGGGAGTTCACATGAATCTTGATAAGCGTAGGTTTGTGCCCGTTATAGATATGGTTATGGATACTTTGAAGTCTGACAAAGAAGGCTCTTCGAGGATTTACCGTGAAGTGTTCATGTTCTGGAGAATGGTTAAAGATGGTCTTGTTATCCCGTTGTTAATTGGTCTTTGCGATAAAGCTGGCTTGGAACCTCCACCGTGCTTGATGCGTTTGCCAACAGATCTAAAGCTGAAGATACTAGAGTTGCTTCCCGGCGTGAGTATTGCGAAGATGTGTTGCCTTTGTACTGAGATGCGGTATCTGGCTTCAGATAATGACTTGTGGAAACAGAAGTGCTTGGAAGAAGCTAAGAATGTTGTTGGGACAGGAGAGGGTGATTTGGTTAACTGGAAGGCAAGATTTGCTGGTTTTTGGATGCATAACCAGCTTGCTGCTGCTTGGAGGCATAAACAGTTTCCAAGAAGGGATGTTTCCACGGGAAGAAGAGCTATGCGATTCCCTCGGATCATTGGAGACCCTTCTTTCACATTGTTTCATGGAGATCGCTTGTATGGATCCCCTGGCCTTGGTATTCACCCGGGACAACCAGCACGTGGGCTTGGCGGACGAACATGGGGTCAGCAGTTTACTCCCAGGTGCAACCTTGGGGGATTCAACTAGCTAGCAAACATCCCGGGTGAGAAAATGGAACTGGTGAATCTGTTGAAGGTGGTAGGAGAAGTAGGTGTATTGTATATGGCTTTTCCGATATCAGCAAATAAATGGGGAGGGAACTAGTATGTTTGATCCTTATAAAGTTTCTTTGGTTTTAAATGATGTTCTCTTCTTTTTATGCTTCATGGTTGCTCTTTTATGAGTTCTTTTTTTTTTTTTTCTCTGTAACCACCAGATGTATAAGTAATTAAGTATAATAACAGGGCTTCTTATTTTATCAACAACATGGCTTCTTATATTATACTAGTATTGCTCTTAGATTTCATATGGGACATGTTCACAAAACTTTATGATTTAACGCAGTTCAATTTAAATTTTGTCAGAACTCAGAAGTTGAAGTTGTGGTTTCTAAAGGGATTGAAACAAAAAAATTATGAACTTTCATATCTTTAGAGATTTGTAGTTTTGCCATAAATTTTGTCTCATTTGATGAACCATCTTGTTTATACGGTATCACAACGATTGTATCACACCTTCAAAGCAATAAGTTATTTTGAACTATATATTAGATAAAATTTAAATGACCTATTCACAGTTGTAGCAAAACAGATATTTATATATCTGTGACTGTTACTACAGACCATCATCTTGAAAGATGAATATTTCCACTAGTAAAATTGGAGAAGAAAGGACCTCCCTAGTCACTTAGCTACATTTCTTGTCATTGGAGAAGAAAGGACCTCCCTACACTCGAGTCTGTTAGCTAGGGTTGTAGTTTACGGAACTCTAAGTGGGTCTCGTGAGCGTGTGCGCACGACTTATCTCGATATAAGCGTAGCTTTGTGCGCATGACTTATCTTGATAAGCGTAGGTTTGTGCACGTTATCGATTTGGTTTTGGATACTTTAAAGTTTGATACCGTGACGTGTTTGTGTTCCTTGGGAATGGTAAAAGATGATCTTGTTATACCGTTGTTGTTTGATATTTCTGATAAGGTTGGCTTGGAACCTCCACCATGTTTAATGCGCTTACCAACAAAGCTAAAGCGGAAGATACTAGAGTTGCTTCCTGGTGTGAGTATTGGGAAGATGGCTTGTGTTTGTAGATAGATGCGGTATTTGGCATCAGACGATGATTTGTGGAAACAGAAATGCTTGGAGAAAGCTAAGGATCTTTTTTGGGCATTAACAGATGAGGTTGGTTGGAAGTGTAGATTTGCTGATTTTTGGGGGCGACGGAGACAACTCATTATCCTAGCAAGAGGAAGACTTCCCCAAAAAAAAGCAACCCTCGAAGAGAAAACTCTTTCAACCGTAGAGACCCTTTCGACCGTAGAGATCCTTTTGACCCTAGAGGCCCTAGATACCCTTTCAACCCTTTCGGTATTCATCTGGGAAGGAGACCTGGTGCATGAGCATATGGGGACAGAGCTTTTTTCCCGGATGCAATCTTGAAATATGCGACTAGCAAGCATGCGGAGTGATCAGATGGAACCGGTGAAGGTAGGAGGAGTCGGTTGTCTTTCACTTGGATACTAATATTTTTTGAGTTTTAAATATTTCTTTGCTTTTGGATGGTATTTTCTTATTCACAATGGTACTTATGCTATATATTTGGCTGGTCATTTTATGAGCTTAAAGTTTTTGACCATACGATAACATGTATGGCAGCTTATATTTTGCTGTTGCTCTTAGATTCCATAGTTGCAAACCTGATTTTTAGTGAAATTATGTTGCATATGGGAGATGTTTACGAAAATTTAGTACATATCACAATCGGCTGGTTAAGTTAATCCTTGTTGTTATGATAAATGCTATTCAAATTATGTCAAAAGTTGAAGTAGTGTGATTTGTAATGAGATTGAGACGATTTGTTTTTCACTCTAAAATGTTCACCAATTAAACCGGTAAAAAAAGAACATTTCATATAGTTTTTTCTTTTACCCATCATCGTAAAGATGCAGTCACATCTATTACTAAAAAAAAGTAACAAATACAAAAATGATTTAAATGACAACAAGTCAAATTAGGAGAGAAGGACCTTGCTAGTCACTAAGCTACATGTCCTTTATAGGCCTACATAACTTGTTGTTTGTCCCCAAAAACAATCTCACGAATAAGTGATGGTTGAGTCAATCTTCATTAAAAAAGCTTTGGTCTTCCCCATATTCCATTACATAACTTCTTTACTTCATTGAGATATTGTATCAATAACATTTCCCTGAATGTTGGAACTGTGTTTCAGTAAAGGTCAGTCTTACACAGTTACACTTCCAGACAAAGAAACATCAAACCAGTTCAACGTAACTAGGATGATATGATCGGTTGGACCGGACTGATTCTCTGTCGAACCGATATGAAATGTATCCTGATTTCTTAGGGCTAAGATGTGGCGTCGCTTAGATATCCGGTTTACCGACTAATACGTGTTTGTGACGAACTAAAATATCAGATGCTTGCTGAACCAAGCAATGATATCATGAAAGATAAAATGACATGTGAATGTCGTCGACTCATTAATCATTCCAACAAATTCCAAATGCATAACAAAATATGTTTGGATGTTTTACATTCATAAAGTTTCAATAAGAGAGTTGCATTGTCCCTTTTAAACAACCCCCACCTCGTGACTCCACCCTTTTATCGTTATTGTGTTGTTTTTAGTTCTCTCTGCTTGTATTCGATGTTTTTATATAATTGTTAATTATACAATTTTAAATTTGGGCGTGGTCCTCTTTCTAACCAATCATCTAGAATAACAACTTATTAATATCACAAATGTAATCATTTGTTATTAGTATAGTATGATTTTGCTTTGTTTAAGTTATCCACACGAATTGATTATTACCTAACTTATAACTCCTATAAGTTAAATTGCTTAGGTAAAAATTCATTTATTTTTAAAAAATGCATCCCACTACAATTTTTTTTTCTTTAATTTCCACAACATATTTATTTAACAGAGTCGGAGCCTCGGAGGAACATAACGAGTTTGTATCGTTACAGAAATATAAAGATACAAAAAAATAACATTTATTATTCATTTTTCTACGTACGACATGGTAATTAATCGGCGATGGCCCAATTCATATCATTCTCAAAGATCCAATGGCAGACCTCGATCTGACCCGGCTTGGATCCAAGCGACACGAAAGCTCCATGGCTCGCACCCCAAGCTGAAGTGTCCATGTGACATATAGCAATACCATGGTTGATCTTGGCTTTACTCTTAGGGTCTAAAAGATCCGCTTCGTAGACCCGAACTTTAGGCACAGAGTGACAGTAGTAGAGTAAGTAAGGATACAAACTCTGATGACATGAAACTGACTTTGTCACTTTTCCACCGTTGATTCCTTTGACATTCCCGATCATTACTTTCTGTTTCGATCCAGCTACACTCTCTGTCGTTCGGACTACCACACTTCGACCTAGCACCGATGTAGCGAAATCGATCATATCTTCCGCTGATCCGACACATCGTTTCGTCTCTCCGACCGTAGGTGATCTCTCGCATTCTGTTACCGCATTAGCAATGATCCCTTCCATCGTTGAGTTATCTCTAGCGTGGAAAACACGCTTTATTTCCGTAATTTTTGATGTCGAAAACGGTAGTTTCGAGACAATGCTACGGGGAAGAAACGATCTTTTCGGCATTTTATCCTTAATGTCAGGCATCCAAATCAATGTACCTTCTTTAAGCATCGATTCTCTAAAGAACTTGCCAGGCTCCACCCACTTATTTACCTTTTTACCATCGCGGAGTTTACTCTGGTTGTATCTCGCGAATCCGACTCCGGTTTTAGCGTAATCCTTGAACGTTGAGTTCTTTGTATACGTCTTGAAATCAATCTTGTTTCCTTCAGCTCCTTTACCATAACCGGTAAACGATTCCGAACCGGGATTAAAAGATTTACCGTAATTCACAAAATCTACCTTCTCTGAGTTCGAGTTCTTGGCGTACGACGAGAACGTATCGTCCCCTACGTTAGCCTTGTCTCTATAATTCAAGAATGTGTCCACGGCTGCGTTCCCTGAGGCACCGTAGCTTTTAAAGTTGTTCCGAGGAACATTCCCGTCGCCGCCGTAGCCTTTAAAAGTGTCATTGGCTGAGTTAGCGTTTTGGCCGTAGTTGGAGAACTCCGATCCAATTACATTGGAGGAGACGCCGTATGAAGATAACTCGTTCGGAGCTCCGTTACCGTTTTTGCCGTAACTGGTGAAAGATTGACCCGGACCGGCGTTTCCTTCGTGAGTGTAGGTCTTGAACGTCTGAGCACGACCGTTTCCGTCGTCGGAATACGCCGTGAAACGGCTCGTCGGATTGTTGTCTCCGGATTGATAGGTTTTAAATTCTCCGGAGCCGCCGGTGGCTGACCTGCCGTAGGAATTGAAGTTTTCATCGACGACGTTGCTGTTATCGGCGTAGCCTTTGAACGAATCGTCGTGACCGGCGGCGTCGCGGCTGTACCGCCGGAAAGAGTCGGTTACTACGTTGCCGTTTTGTGAATATTTCTCGAACGAGTCTGCGCCGCCGGGACGAGTCGTGCCGTAGTTGGTGAAGTTTCGTTGGTCGTAAACAGAGAACTTAACGTCGTTGCTGTGTTTCTCGAGGGTCGGACCCAAGTCGGGGAAACAGAAGAGGTTAGCGGCGGAGCAGAAGTCAGGGAGGCGATCCGGAAGCGAGTTTTGGGAGGCGAGTTTGGCGAATGTGGCGGAGGCGACGGCGGTTAGTGGTGAAGCTTTGGAGAGGAGAAATGCTGAGCCTGGTAGTGATTGGTTTTGGATCTGTTTGTTCCAGTAACGTACCAAAGAAGCTTTTGGTGTGAACGGATTCGTCTCCGGCGAAAAACCGCCGTTAGTTAACCGTTCTCCTCCGGCCATAACTATCTGCATTGTGGAAGTTACCAATATTGTTCAAATGATCAAAAAGCATGAATAAAACAGAAACAAATCCAATAAAAAAGCTTGAAGCGAATCATCAGTTTTAGAGAAATCAGACAATTTGAGTTTCACTTACATGGAAGAGACAAGACACGAAGGATAGGAGAAGAAAAAATCGTTTGAGCATTTTTTGTTTAGAGAGAGACAGAGGAAACACTCGATTGGGGCAGAGTAAATGTTGGTGGGTTGTCGATGCAATTGTGTGTGTCAGTGTGTGTATATATATACTTAAAAAAACTGAACCAATGTTTAATGTGGATAGTTAAGGCATTGATTAGAAGAAAAAAAATTGACTTATTAATTTTTTGTTTCACATTTGTCAACAACATTTATCCTACCGATGGTGATTGACTGATTGGTGACAAACAAACACATCCGTAGACAATGTTAAACTAACCTTTCTTACTCGGTGTAACTTGAAACAATTTTTTTTTTTCACTTTGTTTTTAACAAAATCTTGTGATATATTTAATGAAAATTTTCGAGAAACACCACACCAATTCTTCGACACGACACTATTTCTTTTTACTGTTGTATGATTTTAGTCTCTCCAATGGAACTCAACTCGAAAATATTTTCACCGCAACACAATTCATATAATAGTTCACACGTTAAGGTGAGCCTTCAATGTCCAATTTTCTAAAAGTACAAAACTTATAGTGTTCAATGCACCTTTAGTGGTCCAAGCATTACTCATCGTCATCGATATAGAACACAATTTAGTCTAACAACACTTGGAAAGAAAACAATGTGTTATCGATATTCACCAACTTAATGTTCAAGCTGTCATACGTTATGATGTGGATTTTAAATTTGGATAGTAATGCATTTACATCACAATTACAAACCCATAAACCGGGGTTTTATATTTCAAAAATCAAAATGCATGTCACGATTTCTCCATTAATATCTCTGAATAACGTACGTATTAATCCAAGAATTTCTCCTAACAATTTTTTTTGATTAGGAAGAGGATAAGGAAACAACTCTAAAAGAATTAAACGCACTAAACATCCCCACTTAACCATTTAACACTCATGAAAAGATACATTACTTTTGGCTGGAAGAAACTTTTTCTTTACTAACTCTATATGTGTATCCATATTATTGTTCATTTCTTTATATCAAGTTTCATAACCAAGACGTGAGACAATAAACAAATTAAAAAGACAAAGGAAACCAAAAAGCCATCAGTCATGATGCAATGCTGACGCTCTTACACAATCGAAGTCCCATCAGGCCATCACTTCAGCAACATTTCTTCTCCACAATCATTGACGAAGTGATTCCGCCCATATCTAGTTGCATTTTGGTTTAACTTCTACCCAAAATGGAAAGAAATCATTATGGGTGTTGATCTATAGTGTATAGAGAGACTTGCAGTTTCTGTTTTCTTCAATAGGAGAATATGCATACGAGGCAAAAGGTGTAAGAAAGTAAACAATGTTAGCCCAAAAGCCTTAACAGTTATGGTGACATTACAAAACAAAAGGTGTCACAAAAGTCGTAACCTAAAGCCAAAGCTCTGCATTCACTTTTAGAGCCATCACTCCTCACATAGCTTAGTGCAGAATATCATAATTCACTCTCTCTTGATGCCAACATTAACGGTTACGAATGACTGGTTTATTATTGAGGCCTTCTCTAGGAGTCTTTAGAGGATTGTGTCACTTTTATTCAACGACGTTGACGAGCTCATACTCGATAAGGGACATGTTGGTGTCTTCTTTCACTTTGAAGCTCGCAGGCTCTGTAACTTCAACACGAAAGAGATGAAGGCGTGGGTGTACGGTGAGTACGGCGGAGTTGATGTTCTGAAGCTTGAGAGTAACATTGTTGTGCCGGAGATTAATGAAGATCAGGTTCTGATTAAAGTTGTTGCCGCTGCTCTTAATCCCGTTGACGCTAAGCGACGGCAAGGGAAATTTAAAGCCACTGATTCGCCTCTTCCGGTAAGTTCAAATTCAAATCCATCTCTCTCTCTCTCTTTGAAGGGTTTTGGGAATCTTTAACATAGGAATCTTTCGTCGGAGCAGACTGTTCCGGGATACGACGTTGCCGGAGTAGTGGTGAAGGTTGGGAGTGCGGTGAAAAATTTCAAAGAAGGAGACGAAGTTTACGGAGACGTGAGCGAGAAAGCATTAGAAGGTCCTAAGCAGTTTGGTTCTTTAGCAGAGTACACGGCCGTGGAAGAGAAGTTATTAGGGCTAAAACCTAAAAACATCGATTTCGCGCAAGCCGCGGGGCTTCCGTTGGCGATAGAAACTGCTGATGAAGGTCTTGTTAGGACTGAGTTCTCCGCCGGGAAGTCTATTCTTGTTCTTAATGGTGCCGGAGGTGTAGGGAGCCTTGTGATTCAGGTTAGCATTATTGGTTTACTTGTGATCTAAGAATCAGAGATTTGATGGTTTCTTGATTGGTTTCTCATATTCGTGTTTGGTACAGTTGGCTAAGCATGTGTATGGAGCTTCGAAAGTTGCTGCAACAGCGAGTACAGGGAAGCTGGAGCTAGTGAAAAGCTTAGGTGCTGATTTAGCTATTGATTACACTAAGGAGAACATAGAAGACTTGCCTGACAAGTACGATGTTGTCTTTGACGCCATTGGTAAAGAACCAAAACAGAACACCGTTAATTAACACGTATGACGTATCTAATTTCTTAGAACAGAACGTTGTGGCTAAATCATATTTTGTGTTGTCTAAAGGGATGTGTGATAAGGCAGTGAAGGTGATTAAGGAAGGAGGGAAAGTTGTGGCCTTGACCGGTGCTGTTACGCCGCCTGGTTTTAGATTCGTTGTGACATCTGACGGTGAAGTTTTGAAGAAACTAAACCCATACATTGAGAGTGGGAAGGTGAAACCTGTGGTTGATCCCAAAGGACCGTTCCCATTCTCACGTGTCGCTGATGCCTTTTCATACTTAGAAACGAACCATGCCACAGGGAAGGTCGTTGTTTATCCCATCTCTTGAGGGGTCAGATTAAGTGTAGCCTTATCTATGTGTATAAGCTAAGAAAGTGTCAAAAGTGTTATATTCTCTTTGTATCAGTGAGGTTGGAAATAAAAGAGTGCTCTTTAGAAGCCTTATTCATTTCTTTTGAAACAGAAGTTGCAAAGATGAAATTACAAGAAGATTATGAGAACACACTTGGAAGAAACATAGAGAAAATATTGAGTAGGAATATTTTAAGACAAGGCAAAGACAGGGGTGGTCTTGAAGTCGAGTTCCCGGAGATCAAATGTTCCTTTCACGAAATCGTAGTGAGCTCCTCTTATGGAAAGTTTTTTCTTCACCACTCTTTCTCTCACGAATGGGTAAGACAACAGATTCCCCAAGGACACGTTCACGGCTTCCTGCTCACACAGGAGAGGCAATCTCAGTTTACTACTTCAAAAGTCAAAAAAAAAAAAAAGCAGAGCTAAGATTGTATCTTGTCTTAGTTACGTACCTTCTCACAGTTGGTGCACTGATCTTCAAAGCTTAGGTCTTTACATTCCTGCTTGATCCTGTTCTTGGCCGGTGCACAAATTTGGATCCAGTTTTCTATGAAGTCACTGCCATTTCAAGAATTTCAGTCAAAGTTAGTGAACTAGTCGCCAAGAAACTCATGGTTTTTTAAATTAGCCTTTGAGATAAATTACGTCTTAGTGGGAGCTGTATCATCTTCAATGGCCATGAGTCCCTTTATTCCACCACAGCAGCTATGACCAATCACCAGAATGTTCTCCACCTGATTATGACAACATTATTCTCTTAGGGTTTGATAGATATATAAAGAGTTAGCCAAAGACTTGCAAGCAACTAGGTCACATCAAATTTTTTAACTAAGCATCTTATTTATGCCGACCATGTACAATATAAGGAGCAAAGACAAGAGAAATAATCTATAATGATCCCTCATAGATGCTAACGTAAAGGGCTATTACTTAATTGTTACGTACGTTGAGGACTGTAATTGGATATTCAAGGGCGGCACCAACATTAGAGTATTTCGTCTGCAAGTTTCCAAAGACAAAAGCTTATATCAACAACTTGGATTTATGTAAGGTTTAAAAGAGTGACTTGATGAAGTTCATTTCTGTTGGACGAACCTTGCAATAAGGTGGCACCATGTTTGCAATGTTTCTAACGATAAAGGCTTCCCCAGGTTGGAAATTCAAGATGTGAGAAGGGCAAACTCGTGAATCCGCACAAGCAAATACCAAAAACTGTAAAGAAAAAAAATAAAACCACATTGAAGAAAGTTACTAATTTTCAAGTCTTAATCCTCGTTTCTAATTTTAGGGTTTTTCTTGCTTGTCTATAAAGTTACCATATTCAAGGCTAAATCAAAAGCATTTTCTACTGTCTTACACCCATTTTTTCTGTGACGACTAGAGAAAAGTCAATCTAGAAAAGTAAAAGCACAAAGATGAGATAAGTGATTGGTAAAATCAAAACCTTGGGGTTCTGGCTCTTGGCAAGTGCATTGTACAAAGTAGGATTTTTCCTGGAAATTGATGAAACCAAATAACAATAATGAGCAAACATCAAATTCAAAAAAATTCTTTTATCTAAGCAAGACACACATATACCAATCCATAATTCATTAAAAAAAAAAAAAACAATTTTCTGTCTTATGCTCGTTTGATTCAATAACTAAATTACATACTAATAAGTTCATTTAACTTGATAAGCACAATCATTTATATCAGTAGGTGACACTGACACAGATGGTGGATACCTACATATATGTGATTTGTCATTAAATCAGAGTTAGTGAACTAGTCGCTATCATCATTTACGTACTCAAAATGATTTGTCTTGAAATGGATAAACCCGGATTTGATTCTCTCTACGGCATCTAGCTTGTTGGAATCAAGTTCTTCTAACTCGTCTGTTAACTTCTTGATTTTTGCAGCCGCCACGTTCCCGAGATCCGCGTTTTTACTTCAGAATTGACCATTTCATGTTTAAAACAAAATTTTAAAAGACAAAAACCATATTATATCTTTATAAAAAAACCAAATTCACAGGGTACGAGGGTAATCTACGGCTGTGATCATCTCACAACCTGCAAAATCTAATATGTGGGAGTCGGAATATCGTTTGAATGGGAGAGAGTGTTTGTTTGTGAGTACCTCAGAAGCTCCTCGAGTCTTCTAATGGCATCTTCGTACGATTCTGTTGACATTTCTTTTTGGTTCCACTACACAAGAAAAAAAAAAAAAAGAAACTTACATAAGATTGTCAAATTCTTAGAAGACTCGTTACCAATGAAACTAAAGAAAATACGAGAAACTAGTACATTCATCCGGTTTAATAAAAAAAAAGGAAACATGCGTTGTGATATAGTAAACTATAAATAACCGTTTCATGTAGACAAGTGAAAAAAAAAAGAGATCAAGAACATGAGATCATCCGAAACTATACAACAAAAACGAAATGATGATTTAGTGTTCAAGACGTACACGTACGGACCTTGAGAGTGGTACTTGGAGATGAAAATACAACTTTAGTTATTACAAGAAGATGCTCTCTTATCTGCTCTTCTATTTATAGTCGAAGAAGATCTGCGACATTTCTCCATATGTTCTGCATAGAGACAAACAATGCATTTATATATCATCTCTCTTCCGGTGCGCATGTCTCCATATGTTCTGCATCCGTCTTGATTTTAATTTCAGGTACATTTTTTTTTCCGTCAATGAATACGGCTGTAGATAAAAAAAAAAACCCTGACGTACAATGGATATGGATAACGATACCATATAAAAAAGTTTTAGATAATTTTGTATGGTGATATTTTTAAATTAACAGATACAATAAAAAAGTAATATATATTCAACGAGTCCATATTTCTTACGTTTACGGAATAATACTTGGGTTAAGATAATAAAATTAATATAGGATATATCATTTCAATGAACCCTTTTATCATCTCTAGTTTTTTTTGGTAAAATTTATTTATCTCTAGTAGTGTGAATCCTTTTAGTCACCTCTTTTTGTTTTAACCCAAATTACACTATATTATATTATATTATATTTAAACAAAAATTGAAAATCAAACAAAAATTAGGAACAAAAATATTATATTTATAGTAGGTTTCTGAGAAGCTCCCCCTGTCATTTTTATTAACTTTTTTTTTTTCCTTAGAACTTTAGGTTTTGGAGATTTTACTCATGTCACTAAAATATTAGGAGATGCATCCAAATTTTTTTTTCGGTAATTCGTATATATATCTAACGAAAGAACTCAAATCACTAAAATCTTATATTTCTAAGTGTCTCTAAAATATATAATCTTATTTCATATATAACTACGAAAAGCAAAAAGAAGCTAAAATACAGAACCACTTTTAAACACAGACACACAGTTATTATATATAGGAGATTCATAACTCTAAAACACTGTATAATATTAAACCTGATAAAACACTATAATTAACCATTCGAAATGAATGTTTTCGACATATTTTTGCTTGTGTAATAAAAATAATTTTGTATTTTCATTAAAAATACCTATGCCTTTCAAATAATTTCTTACAAATGAATTCCCTTTATAATAAAAAGGAAGTACACAACATTGTTTTGTAGACTATATAATTTTAATAAGTTGGTTACAAATAGGTTATAGATTAATTGGTTACAACTTAAATAGTTGGTGCAATCTTAATTTATTTTTGGAAGATTTTATTACTAGAACACGTTGTTTCCGAAAATCTTAAAGAGAATATTCTAAAAAATCATTTGATATCATCTAACTTACAATATTAATTTTCTTTATTAAATTATTCATCATATAAAATCTTTTGATATCTAACTTAACATATTCATTTTTTAATTATCATTATACTTCAACTCTCATTTTTATATATGAGTTTATTTTGTGAAACAAATAAATTATCAAATTATCATATTATTTATTATAATTAAAAATAGTTTTATTTTCGGATATACCATAAGTTGAATTTTTAAAAACAAATATAAATTGTTCAATCTATAAAACATTCGAGCTTTAGTAACATTATTCTTTAAAAGTAATATCTATTGAATTAAAAAGTCTACTGAATAACGGGTCAAAATTTGAATATTTAAATTCAATTTCATATTTTTGTTGAATTATATAATTTTATATAATAGAATAAACTTTAAATAATTTATTTTGAAATATTTTTAAAATATGAAAACTTGATATAAAATTTGGAAAATATAAACAATCTAAATTGATTTGTTATAGCAATGTCAATAATATGTCACTATAATATGAAATAATTTCAAGAAAACAAGTATATTAAAACAAAAAGTATAACAATATATATTAAATTACTCATAACATAATAACTCACTTTTTGAAAACCAAATTTACAAAATTATGTTATATAATGACATTCTAGTCATGACATAGAATATAGATTGTTGAAATAACTTCACATACATAAAATAATACAACATATTAAAATTTTATTTTAAAATATAAAATATACAAAATTTTGTATAAAATAAAATTTAATCAGTGTTATAGCACGGGTACTTATCTAAAATCATTAATAATATAAAATTTACAAAATATGTTTCTTTTTTAAGCATCATATTTAGCATATGATTTTACTACATAATGTTATATCCAAAAAAACTTTAAAAACAATCATATGAATTATATTTTATATAAAAATTACAATATAAATAAAATAAATTTCAACCCGTGCTCTAGCACGGATGTTAATCTAGTAGACAGTTTAAAGTTTTATCAGTCTAGGCGCTTCATCACATAACATATATATGAAACCATCATCGCTGTGCAAAAAGACTTATGATTAATGAAAGAAACAAACGTCGTACCCTTTTGGTAAAAATTCAATATATTAATTTGTAACAGACTTACATATGAGGATGGAGACAATTTGAACACAACTGGGAAAAAACAAACATGAATCCAAATGAAATTTTAATAGCCAAAAGAATTCATATGAACCTTGGAAATTAAAACGGAGAATGCCCAAGAATAATTAAAAAGACGAAACATATTGAACCTTGGTATCTTATTTATGAATTTCTTACGTAAAACCAATTTAGTAGTATGATGGTGGGGGAGGAGAATTGTATTCAGCCTTTGGAGAAGGAGAGTATGATGGAGGTGGGGGAGATTTGTACTCAACCTTTGGAGCTGGAGCGTAGTATGGTGGTGGTGGGGAGCTGTAGACGTACGGTGGTGGTGGGGACTTGTATGCGACCTTAGGAGCTGGAGCGTAGTATGGTGGTGGTGGGGAGCTGTAGACGTACGGTGGTGGTGGGGAATTGTATGCGACCTTAGGAGCAGGTGAGTAGTATGGTGGTGGAGGGGAGCTGTACACATACGGTGGTGGTGGGGATTTGTATGCGACCTTAGGAGCTGGAGAGTAGTATGGTGGTGGTGGGGAGCTGTAGACGTACGGTGGTGGTGGGGACTTGTATGCGACCTTAGGAGCAGGTGAGTAGTATGGTGGTGGAGGGGAGCTGTACACATACGGTGGTGGTGGGGATTTGTATGCGACCTTAGGAGCTGGAGAGTAGTATGGTGGTGGTGGGGAGCTGTAGACGTACGGTGGTGGTGGGGACTTGTATGCGACCTTAGGAGCAGGTGAGTAGTATGGTGGTGGAGGGGAGCTGTACACATACGGTGGTGGTGGGGATTTGTATGCGACCTTAGGAGCTGGAGAGTAGTATGGTGGTGGTGGGGAGCTGTAGACGTACGGTGGTGGTGGGGACTTGTATGCGACCTTAGGAGCAGGTGAGTAGTATGGTGGTGGAGGGGAGCTGTACACATACGGTGGTGGTGGGGATTTGTATGCGACCTTAGGAGCTGGAGAGTAGTATGGTGGTGGTGGGGAGCTGTAGACGTACGGTGGTGGTGGGGACTTGTATGCGACCTTAGGAGCAGGTGAGTAGTATGGTGGTGGAGGGGAGCTGTACACATACGGTGGTGGTGGGGATTTGTATGCGACCTTAGGAGCTGGAGAGTAGTATGGTGGTGGTGGGGAGCTGTAGACGTACGGTGGTGGTGGGGACTTGTATGCGACCTTAGGAGCAGGTGAGTAGTATGGTGGTGGAGGGGAGCTGTACACATACGGTGGTGGTGGGGATTTGTATGCGACCTTAGGAGCTGGAGAGTAGTATGGTGGTGGTGGGGAGCTGTAGACGTACGGTGGTGGTGGGGACTTGTATGCGACCTTAGGAGCAGGTGAGTAGTATGGTGGTGGAGGGGAGCTGTACACATACGGTGGTGGTGGGGATTTGTATGCGACCTTAGGAGCTGGAGAGTAGTATGGTGGTGGTGGGGAGCTGTAGACGTACGGTGGTGGTGGGGACTTGTATGCGACCTTAGGAGCAGGTGAGTAGTATGGTGGTGGAGGGGAGCTGTACACATACGGTGGTGGTGGGGATTTGTATGCGACCTTAGGAGCTGGAGAGTAGTATGGTGGTGGTGGGGAGCTGTAGACGTACGGTGGTGGTGGGGACTTGTATGCGACCTTAGGAGCAGGTGAGTAGTATGGTGGTGGAGGGGAGCTGTACACATACGGTGGTGGTGGGGATTTGTATGCGACCTTAGGAGCTGGAGAGTAGTATGGTGGTGGTGGGGAGCTGTAGACGTACGGTGGTGGTGGGGACTTGTATGCAACCTTAGGAGCAGGTGAGTAGTATGGTGGTGGTTGGGAGCTGTAGACGTACGGTGGTGGTGGGGATTTGTATGAGACCTTAGGAGCTGGAGAGTAGTATGGTGGTGGTGGGGAGCTGTAGACGTACGGTGGTGGTGGGGACTTGTATGCAACCTTAGGAGCAGGTGAGTAATAGCATGGAGGAGGTGGTGGACAAACACATACATGTGGGTGTGGTGGAGATTTGTATGCGACCTTAGGAGCTGGAGCGTAGTATGGTGGTGGTGGGGAGCTGTAGACGTACGGTGGTGGTGGGGACTTGTATGCGACCTTAGGAGCAGGTGAGTAGTATGGTGGTGGTGGGGAGCTGTAGACGTACGGTGGTGGTGGGGATTTGTATGCAACCTTAGGAGCTGGTGAGTAGTAAGGTGGTGGTGGAGAACTGTAGACGTACGGTGGTGGTGGGGACTTGTATGCGACCTTGGGAGCAGGTGAGTAGTATGGTGGTGGTGGGGAACTGTAGACGTACGGTGGTGGTGGGGACTTGTATGCGACCTTGGGAGCAGGTGAGTAGTATGGTGGTGGTGGGGAACTGTAGACGTACGGTGGTGGTGGGGACTTGTATGCGACCTTAGGAGCAGGTGAGTAGTATGGTGGTGGTGGAGAGCTGTAAACATATGGTGGTGGTGGTGATTTGTATGAGACCTTAGGAGCTGGAGCGTAGTATGGTGGTGGTGGGGAACTGTAGACGTACGGTGGTGGTGGGGACTTGTATTCGACCTTAGGAGCAGGTGAGTAGTATGGTGGTGGTGGGGAACTGTAGACGTACGGTGGTGGTGGAGATTTGTATTNGTGGGGATTTGTATGCGACCTTAGGAGCTGGAGAGTAGTATGGTGGTGGTGGAGAGCTGTAGACGTACGGTGGTGGTGGGGATTTGTATGCTACCTTAGGAGCAGGTGAGTAATATGGTGGTGGTGGAGAGCTGTAAACGTACGGTGGTGGTGGGGATTTGTATGCGACCTTAGGAGCAGGTGAGTAGTATGGTGGTGGTGGGGAACTGTAGACGTATGGTGGTGGTGGAGATTTGTATTCGACCTTAGGAGCAGGTGAGTAGTATGGTGGTGGTGGGGAACTGTAGACGTATGGTGGTGGTGGAGATTTGTATTCGACCTTAGGAGCAGGTGAGTAGTATGGTGGTGGTGGGGAACTGTAGACGTATGGTGGTGGTGGAGATTTGTATTCGACCTTAGGAGCAGGTGAGTAGTATGGTGGTGGTGGGGAACTGTAGACGTATGGTGGTGGTGGAGATTTGTATTCGACCTTAGGAGCAGGTGAGTAGTATGGTGGTGGTGGGGAACTGTAGACGTATGGTGGTGGTGGAGATTTGTATTCGACCTTAGGAGCAGGTGAGTAGTATGGTGGTGGTGGGGAACTGTAGACGTATGGTGGTGGTGGAGATTTGTATTCGACCTTAGGAGCAGGTGAGTAGTATGGTGGTGGTGGGGAACTGTAGACGTATGGTGGTGGTGGAGATTTGTATTCGACCTTAGGAGCAGGTGAGTAGTATGGTGGTGGTGGGGAACTGTAGACGTATGGTGGTGGTGGAGATTTGTATTCGACCTTAGGAGCAGGTGAGTAGTATGGTGGTGGTGGGGAACTGTAGACGTATGGTGGTGGTGGAGATTTGTATTCGACCTTAGGAGCAGGTGAGTAGTATGGTGGTGGTGGGGAACTGTAGACGTATGGTGGTGGTGGAGATTTGTATTCGACCTTAGGAGCAGGTGAGTAGTATGGTGGTGGTGGGGAACTGTAGACGTATGGTGGTGGTGGAGATTTGTATTCGACCTTAGGTGAGGGTGAGTAGTATGGTGGGGGTGGTGAGCTGTAAACATATGGGGGTGGTGGAGATTTGTAATCTACTTTAGGTGACGGTGAGTAGTATGGTGGTGGTGGTGGGGAACTGTAGACGTAAGGAGGTGGTGGAGATTTGTAATCGACTTTAGGAGAAAGTGAATAGTATGGTGGTGGTGGAGAACTGTAGACATATGGGGGTGGTGGGGATTTGTAGTCCACCTTTGGAGATGGTGAATAGTATGGTGGTGGTGGTGGAGAGTTGTATACATATGGAGGTGGTGGTGGAGAACTGTAAACGTATGGTGGTGGTGGAGACTTGTAGTCTACCTTAGGCGATGGTGAATATGTTGGTGGAGGTGGTGGAGAGCTATACACATAAGGAGGTGGGGGGGACTTATAATCGACCTTTGGTGCAGGAGAATCATACACTGGTGGTGGGGGGGAGCTATACATGTAGGGCTCGTACGAAGCAGCAACCATTGTTGCCATGATAGCAAAACCAAGAGCATATACGAGATGGGCTGAGCGCCCCATCCCGGAAGAAGATACCATTCTTTGTGTTTTGGTTGCTGCTTTAGTACTGCGTTGATTTTGTTTTGTGTTGTGATTCTACATTACTTGTGCATGCCTTTATATAGAACCATTTTCATCTTATTTTTTTTTCACTTGCATCTCAGTAATCGTGAAAGCATGTCTGCGCGAAACTATCAAGAAACGTGCAAGAACGTGCATCAAATGTCAACGATCCAATTTCCATTTTAAAATTCTCAAGTTCGTGAAGAAATATGCATATCATTGTTCAATTATTTTGTCAACGACCCAATTAATTGGTTTAGTACTCTTCTTCTCTTCTTTTCTTTTTTGTTGTTGTTGGAGAAAGTTGCTAGTGGAAATTTTCAAACTTAGAACAACAATTTGAAATATTCGATGCTCGTACTTCTAAAATATCCTTTTGGTTATGATTGATACTAACAGAAATGAAATGTTTTTATAACCAGGTCATAATGTTTCTACACATGCATAAATCAAATGTGACGCCTTTTCGTCTTCAGTTTTACATTTCTTTTATTAGACGGAAATAATTAGACATTCGATAAATTACATGTTCGCATAGAAGAAATAATATGTCATGCAAAAAAAAAAAAAGAAGAATTGAACCAAAATGTCAAATATTGACAATGCATGGTTTGCCCAAGTGAACAAATGTATATTTTGAGCAGTTTGTGTTGAAAACTGAAAACGTATGATTTTTACTATTTTTCTATGTAGACATCTATTTTATGGACATTTTGTTTTCTATATATTTGTGTCTGCTTTATTATTATTTAGGTTTTTATATGGACTCTGATATTCGATGGTCATATTTCTAATTCCCACTGGTTCGCAATGATTGATACAATAGATTATGGAGTATTTCTTACATAGTTAAGCCAAATGATATAGATTAAGTATTTCTAATTCTCCCCACTGGTTCTCTATGTGACTCCTTCTCTTCTTCGCATTTGTTTTTGTTTTCTTATGTTCGCACTACCTAGTTAAACCAATTATGTGTATACAGTATATACTTATTAATTTGGTAAATTGCATTAATTTCTTTAGCCAATGTTTATGAATCTTGTAAACACTTTTTGATATCAATATATTTGATTTGCTGGAAAAAAGGTATAATCATTTGATGTTTCCAAAAATAAATATGTCAATATTTAACATTCTAAATAATACTATAAAATCCAAAAAATGGATTGTACATGTTTACTCCATGAGGAGTGAAGTTGGATTGCAAATTTGCAACAATGAGGAGAAGCATAGTCAAATTATTAGGCTGCAACATATAGTGGGAAGTCTGGAAGGTGAATAGCAGCCTTTGATTTTATTGAACTTAAACAATGCAGCTGTTGCACAAAAAAAAAAAAAAAACAATGCAGCTAAAACAGTCTTCTTAGCTTAGGGCTCCAAACAAAGTTTAAGGCGTGTTAGTAAGTTGAAAGCTAGGCCCTAACTTGTATTACCCATTATCGTCAAACAAAATCTCGGCCTACAGAAACGAGAATATTTTAAACCATTCGAAAATGTATATTGGCAAAATCAAACTTTTGATCTGTTTCATTTTAAGTTGTTGTTGGGCTTTGTCTTTCGTTTGGGTTGTCAGTGTGCTTTTGAGCTGGAGGTGTCTTTGTTTGGGTTCAAAACTTCATTTTAAATTTATCATTACAAGTATTATGAATAAGGGTGTCTTTGTTTCATTGGGTTTGGAATCAATGAGAAAAGGATACATCCTTCTTCTCATTGTGCCCCCTTGTTTCTGCATCCTTTGGAAGCCATCAACAAAGTCAGTAAGACAAGTTATTCGGATCAACGAACACCTTGTGTCTTCGAAAAGTTGAGCTAATCTCTCGGATCAGTTAAACCTCTTGACTCTTGTGTACTCACTCTTATCACTTCTTAGCTGATATATCAAACTATTGCAAAATCATACAACAAATATATATGTCTTGTAATGTACATGGGTTAGTTTTCGATTACTTTGAAAGTGACCATTGACCATATTGTTTTTATTCAAATTCTAACTACCAAATGACAGATTTCAACAAACTACATTATGATAATTACATTATGATAGCAAACAACGCAAGAAAGAAGACAATTCTTGGAACAAAAAACTTCTTTCAACTAAATTCTTCAATGTCTTTGCATAATAATTACATATACCAACTCTAACTAATAAGTCATTTACATACAGAATGGTTTAATACAAGCCAAGCTTTTCACATAACACTCCAGAACAGTACACCTTTCTGCTTATATCAAAATCCAATATACTTAACAACAACAGTAAGGGACTCCATACGAAATAATACTAATTTGGTTTTTTCTATATTTTTTCTTTTATAAAACAAACAAAAAAATCATCCAAAAACAAACTTTTTTTTTTCTTTTTGGGTGTTAAGAAGACAAATGATTATTAAGTCAGAAAGGATGAATATTTCGGCTAAGACCATTCACATTAGTGAAGAACCCAACTTGTTTGTACGGAAGGTACGATCTGTGTTTCACTTCTTCCTTCATCGCTCTGTTTCTCATGTACAGCTTCTCATGCGCCGACTTCTCCATCTTCTTCTTCTTCTTCTCCGACGACGTTGACGTTTTCTCCTTCCCCTTATTCTTCTCCGCCACCACCGTAGACGACGACGACGACTGAGTCCGAGACTTGTTGTCACCGACGTTGTTGTTCTTATTATTCAAGAAAACAAACGCGTCTCTTCCATCACTGTTACTTCTCGAAACAAGATCTCTAAATCTCCAAAGCTTCGAGAATCCCGTCGAGTTACTTTTCCGGCAAGTCTCCGGCGACGCTTCCGCGACCGTCCCACCTGACCAAGAACAATACGGTCCCAAAGATTCTTTCGTCGTCTCGTCTCCGTTACCGTCACCGTTACGATCCTCGACGAATAACTTTCTTAACCGCGGTCTGTTATTATCGTCGGTGACAGAAACGTCGTCGTTTTGACGATCGGCGTTTTCGTAATCGAAGAGGAGGTCACGGTTGAAGAGAGGAAACACAGGACGGATCTGACCATCTTCGAAAGCTTCATCTGCAGTTATCGGAGATCCTTCCGCGTTTATTACACAAACGAAAGAGAACTCTTCTTCTTCTTCATCTTCATCATCTTCTTGATCTTCTTCGTCGTTGAACTCGACGGATTCTTCAAGTTGACTCCATGATCTCTCAAGTTTTTTAATATCTTGTTGTTCTTCTGAAAATCCTAATTTGGTGAAATCCATGGTAATCTCTGTTGTTAATCTTTCGTCGCCGATGTAATTCGCCGGCGGTGAAGATGGGAAAGCGACCTCCATCGATTTAGATCCAAAGCTCACCGTGTGTAACTCCTTCTCTTCTCTCTCTCTCTTCAAGAAGAAATCTGAAACGACGGCTTTAGTTTAGTTTTGTGTGTTTATAATAAAGAGATGACTGACTTGACCAATATATATATGGTTGGTGCTTCATCAAGATTCAAGATAAGTCACCCAAATGTGAACAGTAGTAGCTTTTTAATATTTTTATTTATTCATTTTTTTTAATTAGGCAAACGAAAAATAATATTTCTTTATTTAGATTTATTTTGGTTGATAGCAAAATATCAAAATCGGTAAAAATTATTTATCATCTTTATTAATATTAGGAAGTCATCTAATTTATGAAATGAGCTTAATTTAGTAAGTCATCTAATTTATAATTTCATAGTTAAAGAAATTCCATATTTATTTCCTTTTTTATTTTATTTTATTTTAGTCTACTAGTTAGTATTCTTAATATACCTGGCAAATAGGATATATTGGCTGAAAGGAAAAGAGAAAAATATCAATAAAACAGAGTATATATTTGTTTTGCATATTTTAAAATAAATTTAGACAAATCATATATGCATATATATATATATATATATATATATTTTTAAAAATATAGATGAATCACATATACTTTTGTTGTTGTTCACTTTACAGTTTACAAGGAAAAGCGCGTGATGGGGGGTAACGGGGAAATAGTGGGTGACCTGCTTCTGTGATTGTCTCGCTCTCGCATACGTGTCACCGTTCCCCCAAAACGGAAGGGTAAAGTCGTCATTCCTGATTATCGAAAAACTTGTTGGGAAAGCAAAAACAATACTGACATGTGGTGCGACGTGGAAGCGTTTTTTGACATCCACGTGTTATCTCTGTAACGTATAAATTGTGTGAAGATCACGGTTTTGCGTTATTTTTAGTTGTTGGTTCACGCGCGAAGGGTGTGACGTTGACTAACTAACTCAAGCCGTCGTCAAAAGAATGTCAAAACTAACGGTGGAAGACCTTGACTTACGCGTTGAAACTAACGGTTCCGTTACTTCTTAGATGGAGTAGTATAGTTTACATAACTAAGTTTTGTTTAGACCACGTGATTAAACAAATTAATTTAGACTTAGTCCAGTCTTCTCTTTCACATGTTTATTACAAATTTAATAAATTGTCAACAAAAAAATGCCTCTTTGAAATAATACTATTCCCACATGTTTTGTTTGACTATAATAATACTCTTAAAGCTTCTTCTAATTTGGTCGATCAATATCTTGTAGTATTTGTTTATGTTTGATTTGCATGTACCAACACAAGTATATATACTCTCCTAATTTAGTTATATACATAATGACTTTTTGGGGCGTTACAGCTAAAATGTTGAAGACTTCTTTATTGTCGTCGAATATTGTTGGAATACTTCCAATAAAAACATTTACTTGCAAGAATAAAACGAAGGTGGGAAAAAAAAACAGATATTGAAAACGAATTTAAAGTAAATATTTAGTTGTTGACCTAACATATGCAGAGATGTTATTGAATCAAAGATAGTTCTTTTTTGTTTATGACTTTAGAATTTAGATATTACCAACAACAATTCTTATATAACAATCGATGAGGTAATGTCAACTGAACTCAGATTTTTTTTTTTTTTTTTATCCAACCGGCCAGTTGCTAATTAATGGATTAATATTTAATATCATAATTTTTAGTTACTTTTTTTTCGGTAAAAATAATATTTTGGAAAATGACTAGTAGTACATGTACATCATTCTAATTTCTATTTTAAAGAGAAAGAAGTGCAGTGGAAAACATATCACAAATATGAAATGAAGGTCATATATCTAAGCTCATTGCTAAATTTAAGAAAAAAAAAAATTTCGTGGTGAAGTGGAAAATTAGAAGAGAGTATAGACAATTAATTAGACACCAATGATGACATGATGTAATGTGATAACCATCTGAATTTTATAATTAAATAAGATAAATAAAAGTATTCACATATTTTTGTTTCATTTATACAATGGTCCCACGATTCCCACTTGATGATGCGGAGACTATTTAGTTCACAACATTTGACTAGCACAAAATTTGCCTAACGAAAATTTCAGATTTAATCATTGCTAGTATTAGATAAAAAGAAATATTTTAATTGATTTGTCTAATATGTTAACTGATATAATTTAGAAAGGCTTGGTTTATTCATTAATATAAGGTGAGTATTTTTATGGTAGAGATATGATAAAGCTAAGTTTTCTATTCGAGAATAAATACAAATGTAAATAATACTTTAGAGATAAATGTAAATATTCCTAATATATATCAAGTAGTTGAGCTTGTTTGATGAAGCAACAAAGAAAATGTTGAATGCTACTGAGTACTAATTATACACCTACAAACTTTGAGAACCGATCAAAAACGCTTTATAAGTAAGTTTTTTATGTGTTTCATTTGTAGTTGTTAAGACATTAGATTAGACTAGAAATTCAAGAACGTTACTGAAGATGTTTATTGAGTTAATGAAAAATGTTTATTGAGTTAATGAAAAAAGAAAGTTTGAGGATTATATATCAGGAGTGGCTGGAAATTAACAATATTACCGTAGTAGTTATTCTCCCGTATGGACAAGCAACACTCAATGGCAGACCTGCTTGAGAGAATGTTTGGTTAGTTCCAATTCATTTTATATACATGTGGCGTACAGAAAAGAATCAAAACCGAAAGAATTAGAACCAAATCAGTATTGAACTGAAAAATTTTGGGCATCCAGAAATACAATTATATGCATTATTTATTATAGATACTCTTTCTAACTTTTGCAAGGTTAACTTTTTGATATATTTTTTTTTGTTTTAAAAAAGATTTCATCATCTACGATCAAGTATTCACACATTTTTGTTTCATTTATACAATGGTCCCACGATTCCCACTTGATGATGCGGAGATTATTTAGTTCACAACATTTGACTAGCACAAAATTTGCCTAACGAAAATTTCTGATTTAATCATTACTAGTATTAGATAAAAAGAAATATTTAATTGATTTGTCTAATATGTTGTTAACTGATATAATATAGAAAGGCTTGGTTTATTCATTAATATAAGGTGAGTATTTTATACATGATCGTAGAGATATGATGGTAAAGTTATGATAAAGCTAAGATCCTTCTAGTTGGTCTCGGTAGATCTCGATTTCCTTGATATTAACACCTGTCGGCTGCCATCAGTTGTAAACGTATTTTGCAAATGAACTATTAACGCGTCTAATCGATCGAAGATCAACTGAATTCTCTGACTCGTAAACAGATCAGAAAGGAAAAAAAAATAGAAGAGAAAAAAAAAAGAATAACAGAAAATATACATTTTCTTAGTGAAAATAGACAGGTAACACAAACAGATAATAACATTATGTCTCCTCTCACATGATGTAGCTCTCACCTGTACGTTAGTAATTCATGAGAATTGAGCTGCCCCAATTCCTCTATTCTTGGGTACGTAAAACCTAACGTACACTATTATCTCATTATCATTTTGAAAATTGGTTAAAATCTGAATCAAGCTTTCTTTTAATCGAAGATTCCTCAAAGCATAACATATAGTACCAAGCTTTAGATCGCCACTTCTCTTTCTTGCATGAGGTAATTTACTTTTTGGACTGAGTTTTTAAAGAGAAATGAGTGTATTTCCTAGATTTGTTGGCTGGATCAACCAGAACATACAAGAGCCTCTTAAGGTCAGTTATATTTCATCATTAATTTATAGAAACAGGGAAAGTCAAATCGATCTAGCTTACTATTAGGTTCATATAGTCTTATAGAAACTAGATTATGATTCTGTTTGTTGTTTGTAGGCCGAGTCCAAGAAATCTGAAAATGTTGAATCTAATTCAGTGTCAGAGGAAGATAGTAGTAATAAACGGGAATTTTATTATGACAAAGCGGAGGCCAAGAAGCAAGGAAAACTTTGGAGAGATGCACAAAAGAAGAAACCATGGTATGATGCTCCTGGTAAGGTGAAGGTATAAGACTAAATCAGCAAACAAATTAAAACCTCAATATATATGATTTGTTTTCTCAAAAGGAATTTGTGGAACTAATAAAAGAAAAAAAAAATCTTATATGTTGATGTTTGAAGGTGACAACAAAAAAGGGTCTTTGCCACATGCACATAGAGTTAACAGTGGGATTGCCTCCTGAAGGAGTCTACGATTTGTTCGCTAATCCAAACAACTTTCCTTTCTTCAGGATCGACAATGAGACTGGGCGTGAACTTTTGGTTTTTTTTTTTTTTTTTTTTTT
>NC_025701.1:11556617-11558014 GCF_000633955.1 Camelina sativa | reverse complement strand
TTTTTTTTTTTCTCTTAATATTTTATGATTCAAATGTGGTATTAATGATAGAAATATATATATATTTGAGAGTGTGATAATTTTTTTTTTTTCGTTTTATGAAGCAAAACAAATCAAGAAAGGTTTTGATGAAGGATGGACCAAGGCAGGTCGTGCAGTTGGAGAAAGCTCTGACCTATGACTTTCTTTGGTGGTATAGAGCTTTTCCGTTTACTCTAATTGCTGATGAAAACCAAAAAGAATTTACAGTAAGAAACTTTCCTTATATCTCTTATAAATTAAAATCATACAGTTTTTGTTTCCTGTTAGGGAAACTTAATTAACTTGGGGTTTCTCTTGCTTATGGGTAGGCAAAATATAAGAAAGAGAAAATGATGTTCATGAAAGTATTTGAGGGTTCTTGGAAAATAGAGCCATTATATGTGGATTCAGAACGCTTGTGCAAGGAGAGAGAGCCAAAGAGTCGAGAAGAATACAAAAGATGTAGCGGCGGACAAGGAAAGGTTGCATCTAAAGTGACAATGGACCAGTACTTCCAACCATATTCTTTTCTTAATCTACCACCGTCATCTTGGTACATTCGTCGGATCACCATCAAAACCACAAAAAGACTGCTCAAACAAATTCAAGATGCAAGTATCATGTTCCGAGACGCTTGAAACCAGCCCCTTAACATTTGGCATTTAATTTACCACTTCTATTTTGGCAGTAGTATTAGACACAAAATGCTATATTTAAAATCCGCATAGTGGGATACTAAGCTTGAAAAATGTAAATTTACGTATTTTTCATTTAGCGAACAAACAATCAATATATACAAAGTTTAGTAATTAATATCCCCCTGCTAAGGTGAATGTATTGCCAAATCAGCTAACAAAATCTCATGTTAAGCTTTTACGTACAATTATGATTTTGTAGTTTTAAACTTTTGACGTAGAGAAACACAGAAATGTGATTTAAAACCTTCATTTTGTTTGTCTTCATGTTGTTCTTGGCTTCTTGCCTATACGTCAAGAACTCATGAGAATCAAGCTGCTCACTTCTTTGATTCACCATACGTAACGTACACTTCTCCAATATTATCATATTGTCATCTTTGTTTTTTTTTTCCTTCTAAATCTAACACAAATATTTATCAAAAAATTCTCAAAACCGTAAGCTTCGGATAGTCATTTGCGACTTTGTGGACTAATCACTTGAGAGAGAAATGAGTGTGTTTCGTGGATTTGGTGGCTGGATCAATCAGAACAATCAACAGCCTCCTAAGGTTAGATTTATTTCCATCAAAAATCAGAAAATTATCCCAAGAAAGTCAAATAGATAGAAAGTGATTATGACTCTGTTTTTTTTTTTTTTTTTTTTTTTTTTTTTTTTTTTTTTTTTTTTTTTTTTTTTTT
>NC_025701.1:11549844-11556075 GCF_000633955.1 Camelina sativa | reverse complement strand
CACACAGAATTGACGGTTGGCAGGATTCCTGAATCAGTCTACTTAGTGTTTGCTAATCCACTCAACAACCAATACTTTAAAGAATTCGACGGGAAAAATTTTCTGGTTTTATTTTTATCAATGTATTTTTCAAATATTGACTATTGATTATAGCAAATACTTGAGAGTATGATCTCTTTCTTATGAAGGAAAGCAAACCAAGAAAACTTTTGAGGAAGGATGGACCGAGGCGGATTGCCGAGGTAGAGAAAATTGTATCCTGGAACTTCCTTTGGTTGTCTAGATCTCTCCCAATAAAACTAATTGTCGAAGACAACCAAAAAGATCTTACGGTAAAAAGCTTATATCATGCTATATATTTTACAAGAATCAGTTGTTTTTGTTAACTTTTTGTCCGAGTTAGAATTTGGGTTTGATGATATCTTTATTTTAGGGAAATTACAAGAAAAAGAAAGTGAAGTTCATGAAAGTATTCGAGGGTAGCTGGAAAGTGGAGCCATTATTCATAGATTCGGAACGCTTGTGCAAACAAATCAAGCCAAAGGGTCGAGAAGAGTACAAAAAATGTAGTGGTGGACGAGGAAGGATTGCATCGAAGGTGACGATCGACCAATACTTTGAGCCTTCTTCTCCTCTTAATCTGCCACCATTTTCTTGGTTCATCCGTGGGATCACCATCAAAACCACCAAGAATCTTATCAATATGCTTGAATAGGTCTTCAAGACTTTAACTTAAAAAAAATTTACTTTAATGACCAGAACAAAATATGAATTCAGTTATTTACTTGTTATACGCTTAACTCCGGTATCCATTAATTTTTACGTAATGAATAGCTCAAAGGGACTTTATTGAGTTCTCTAGTTAAGTGAGCTATAGGGAAAATTTGATCTCTAGACTCACGTTTGTGTGCGATTATGAAATATCAGCACAAAATCTGGTGATCACAAATTACTGTTATGATTTTTGTAATATTAAGCTCCACATCTTGATTTCGTTATGGCTCCAACTCATGATAACTATTATTTTTGAAACAACGAATCACAACTATGTTAAAATTTAAACGCTTTTTCTTTTTGTGGTTTGTTAAACAGTCAACACCATTAAGTTATGGTTTATGGTTTAAAATAATAAAAATAATGTATGCTTTTATGTATGGATTTTTTTTTGCGGAAACTCACGTTTATATGTATTATACGTGATCTCACCCGTTACCATTATATTATATGTATTGTACGTGTTCTACACAAAAGTCTTTGTACTTCCCATCAAATAAGAGAAAGGAATTTGACCTTAGAAAGCATGATCTTACAGTTGTATGCTCGTCTGAGCTCAATCTGCAAAACTAATAGACAAAGTTTATACTTATGAAAATATGTAGGGGTTTCCTGTTATATTCTGAAAAATTGATCAAGGGAAATTTTGTTTCATGTTGTGAAAATTGGAATTTTTTAAAGACTTTACAAGTTAGAACAGCATTACAGCAGAATGCTCACAATTTAGGTCTTGCCTCTACGTCAAAAACTCACTAAAATCGAGCTGCTCACTTTTTTTTGTTTCGCAGTATGTAAACGTATACGTACACTGCTCCACCACCAGCCCCTTGTTATTATAATCTTTCATTTTCATATTTGTATATTTGTTTAAATCTAAATCAAGTTTATATTAAATTCATCATATACAAGCTCCTTGAATTTTCTTGTCCTGATCAGGTATAGTATTATTTGTGGACTAATTTTCAGAGAGATATGGGTATATTTCCTGGCTTTAGCTTGATCAATCAGAACACAAAACAGCCTACAAAGGTCAGTTTCATTTCCATGAATCAGAGAACTCTAGGAAGTCAAATCAAATATAAATTACTATATCGTTTAATTATAGTAGTTAGGTTATGATTATATATGTTGGTTGTAGGCTGAATCCAAGAAATCTGGGAAAGTGAAACCAAAGTCAGTGTCAGAGACTTATCCTGAGGACAGAGAGGAATTAAAGAAGCAAATGAAACTTTGGAGAGCTTCAGAGAAGAAGTATGCATGGCATGATTATCCTCCTAAGGTGAAGGTAAGATATCAAACCAACAAAGAAATTCTCATTTCTAAGATTTGGCCTGACGGTTGAACCATGAAAACCTTGTGTGTGTGTGTGTGTGTGTTGAAGAGCATTAAAATTTATTTAACTAAAGATATGAAAACAATTAACTAAGGTTAATATTCAGACTCATCATAGTGCTTGTTTTTTTACACCCTCGATTTGACATACTTATTTTTTTATTAGCAGCCAAAACAAGTAAAAACCCGTCAATTTATTATTATTATTATTATTATTATTATTTGTTTATTATTATTAAAGTGCTTTTTTTAAAAAAAATTTAGAGTCGCTTATGATTTTTTGTTGTTGTTGTTGTTGTAAAGACATGCAGTACTTAACTATATGTAAATAGTGTGATACAATCACGATGCTGAGTCTGAATATTAACTTAGGCTATTTTTTGTGTAAATTTCTCGAACCCCTTTTTAAATCTATAAAGATTCTTAAACATACGTAAGTAGTTGATGATTGTGATTATTATGGGGTTCACTTCCAAACGAGTTGATTTTTTTTTAATTACTGATTATAGCTACAACTTTTGTTTTGATATGATTATTTACCGCATTTATATTGTTTTTCATATTAAAAAATCACTGCAATTATTTTATCTATAAAGACCATGGTAACCCTTTTATTACTTAAAATTATTCTAACGTGTTTTCTTAATATAGTTAATATAATTATTAAATAATGATCCTTTTTTATGTGTGGTACGTAGAGACTAGAGTAATGTGAGGATAATGTAATGTATACAAATTTTAAGTCGGCCCTAAATAGGTTTTTGTTTCAGAAATCCATTGTAAATTGTCTTAATATGTTATTTTAAGGTAAATTTGTTTCCATTTTATATGGCCTTTGTATTAAAACCGTTGAAATTAGAGAAATATTATATAAAAAAGTTTCTTACATCTATATATGTTTGAAGGTGACAAAATATGAGGATCTTTGCCATATGAACATACAATTTACAATTGGATTGCCTCCTGAAGCAGTCTTCGACATTTTCACTACTTACGAGAACCCATCATGGTACTCAATGATGAAAAAGCGCCCAATTCTGGTATTTATTTTCTGATTTCTTATTATTATATTATTGGAGTATTCATAATAGAGAAATACTTGAGAATGTGATATTTTTCTTATGAAGGAACACAGATCAAGTAAAGTTCTTAGCGATCGTGGACCGACAGAGAAGCTTGTGCAAGTGGAAAAAGAGGCGCCATGGAGGTTCCTTTGGTGGTCTGGAGCTATCCCGGTACATCTAAATCTCAACGAGAGCCGAAAAGATTTCAGCGTAAGGAACGTTTTTCTTTCTTTATATGGTCTTTGGTCCGGAAGATTTTTTGGATATAAAAGAAAGTAAGAAAAAATTGGTTTATGTTGCTTACTGTGGACAGGCACTATATCTGATTCCGAAAAAGAATATGATGTTCAAAGAGTTCAATGGTAAGTGGAAAATAGAGCCATGGTACATAGACAACAGTCGCTATTGCAAGCCGAGGCTGCCAAAGAATCGAGAAGAGTATAGACAATGTACCGGCGGAAAAGGATTGATTGGCTCGAGAGTGACAGTGGACCAGTCTTTTAAGCCATCTTCTTATCTTAATTTTCCACCGCTTTCATGGTACATTCGTAGGGTCACCATCAAGACCACCAAGGCTCTAGTCGAAGATCTTCAAGTTCGGGCAGCCATTATCAAAAGCGTTTGAACTCTTTCAAATTCGATATTGGCTAGTTATACCATTTGGATATAAATATTAAAATCAAACATTGGAATATTATAACAGAATCAAGTTGTAATAGAATCAAGTTCTGACCAAGAAAAAAAACAAAAGAAAGAATATCACTTCATATAAATCCCAACATCGGAATTCTAATTGGTTAGCTGTTATAAAAGTTTAAATAATTTTCCTTATAATGAAACTATTACGTCGTGGTTACATACCTCAGTAGATGGTCAGTAAAAGCACGAAGAAGAATTAACCGGGTGACTCAAAACGTAAACGGTATGGAAAGTGATTCTTATCAACCGATATGTCAAAAAGCTCGTTGTTAGTTCTAAAAAATGTTTATGGATTCAAATGAAGGGACAAGAAGAGGATTTAGGATTCATGTAGATGTTGCATACACGTCAACAACTCATGCAGATCGAGCCACCCATTTTGTTTTGCCTTGTACGTAAAACGTAAAAGATATACGTATTCTTTCAGATTCTAGTTCATATTGTATTTTTTCTAAACCTAAATCAAGCTTTTAGCTAAGATTTGGATCGTCATTATCTCTTGCTCTAATATAATTAGGGTAGTATCGTTTGTGGACGAAACTTTGTTTTCAAAACAAAATGAGAGTGATTCCTGGATTTGGTATCTGGATCAATCAGAATGCTGAGGAGCCTCTTGACGTAAGTTTCAAATCCATTAATCAGAGAACACAAGGAAGTCAAATAAATATTGAATACTCTTTGTTGTTGTAGGGAGAGTCCAAGAGCCCTAAATCTGAATCTGTGTGGGCGGTAGATCCTAAATATTACGACTTAGATGAGGTGAGGAGGGAAGGAGAAATTTGGAGAGCTGCAGAGAAGAAGCATCCATGGTCTGATGCTCCTGCTAAGGTGAAGGTAAGACCAAACCAACAAACAAAATCTCAATACTTTTAGATTTGTCTTGCCTCCAAGAGGTATACCTTACCATTTTCTTTTTGTGTTTGAAGGTGACAACAAAAAATGGTCTTTGCCATATGAACATAGAATTTAAACTGGGATTGCCTCCTGAAGGAGTCTACGAGATGTTCACTAATCCAAACAACTATCCAGTCTTCAAAAAGGATAAGGCCGGGCGCCAACGTCTGGTGTTTTTTTCTTGTACCATTGGTGATATTTTAAATTGAGTATTGATTATATAGAAATTATTTGAGAGATTTTTTTTTATTCTCCTGTGAAGGAAAACAAATCAAGAAAAGTTTTGAAGAAAAATGGACCGAGGCAGACCACAGAGATGGAAAAAGATTTGCATTGGAACTTCCTTTTCTTGTCTAAAGCAATCCCAATACATCTAATTATCGATGAAAACCATAAAAATCTTACAGTAAAAAGCTTATCTATATCCTTCACAAGAACAATCAATTGATTTTGTATGCTTTCGAGTTAATTAATTTGTGTTTAAATACCCTTTTGCTTAGGCGAAATATACCACAAAGAATATGATGTTCTTGAAAGTGTTGGAGGGTAGCTGGAAAGTGGTACCAGACTTCGTAGATCAGGAACGCTTGTGCAAGCCAAGGTTGCCGAAATCTCGAGAAGAATACAAAAGATGTAGTGGCGGAAAAGGAAAGGTTGGGTCGAAGGTAACAATGGAGCAGGTCTTTCAGCCTTCTCCTCTTCTTAATCTGCCACCAGTTTCTTGGATTATCCGTGGGATCACCATCAAAACCACCAAGATTCTGCTCGAAGATATCAGAAAAGCGGGTACAACTTTACGAACAGTTTGAAAAAAAACCATACATCTCAAATGGACCGGCACTGTGGTGAACACTTTATTGTAAATGGAAAATTGAAAGTTTCGTAATTTTCATTTTGACGAATACAATACAAGTATCAAATTTACTGTTGGGTATGTCCTTTTTAATGCGGATATTATTATTTTATTTTGGTAAAGAGTTTCCATTAACTATAAAAAACGGATACAATGTTTTGTGACTTTGGATCTTACAAACCAAAAGTACTGTAGCTCCAAGCCTTTGGGCTAGCTGCTGCGAATTTTTGACATGTGAGTTAGGTTTACTTCAGTTAATTCTATACGTAGTAACTTCTGTGTCACTGCTATTATAACGGGTTCAAGCAACAAACATAGCAAATAAAATTCAACGATTGTAAATCAAATTAAATATCCGGAATACAGGAGGATATACGTTTCCTTCTATTATATAGCACTGTTTTATCAAGTATATATCAAACTACAAAAAGGGTTTATATATTAGTCGGAGTTGTATATTTTATCCACATTCAAAAGATTATAAAGTATATAATACTTTAAAGTTCAGTCAAGGAAAATTGTGTTTTTCCGCATTCAGAAAACTATATAGTTATTACATTATAAAATACTAAGACAGAACGAAAACTACAAAAAAAAAAAAAAAAAAAAAAAAAA
>NC_025701.1:11531946-11549458 GCF_000633955.1 Camelina sativa | reverse complement strand
AAAAAAAAAAAAAAAAAAAAAAAAAAAAAAAAAAAAAAAAAAAAAAAAAAAAAACTGCACCTTGAAAATTCTATGCATGGTTCTGTCCATATATACGACATAAGGGAAAGGGGAATTAACTTATTTCTTTCTTCAATACGTAAAACTCACGAGAATGGAGCTGCCCACTTCTTTATTTCTCCATACGTAAAACATAACGTGTACCATATCTCAGTTTCATCTTGGTGTTCCTCAAACCATAATAGCTAGACTCTAGCGTTGGATCGTCGTGATAAAATATTTCAAGAAATGAGTGTGTTTCCTGGATTTGGTGGTTGGATCAATCAGAACATAAAACAGGATCCTCAGGTCAGTTTCATTTCCATCAATTAGAGAACGCTGAACGCGCAAAGGTAAATTAACATAAACAATAACTCTATTTGTTGATGTAGGCTGAGTCCAGGAGATCAGAGAAAGATACCAATAATGAGGAAGAACCAAGTTATGACGAAGAGGAGATGAAGAGGCAAGATGAACTTTGGAAAGCTGCACAAAAGAAGCATCCATGGTATGATGCACCTCCTAAGGTGAAGGTAATTATAGCAAATCAGTTAATAAATTCAAATATTTAGATCTTTAAAGGAAATTGGTAAAATTAAGGATACTAAGCTTTAAGTTTCCTTATATTTTTTTTGTGTGAAGGTTACAACAAAGAAGGGTCTTTGTCATATGAATATAGAATTGACATTTGGCTTGACTCCTGATGGTGTCTTCGAACTTTTCACTAGTCCAAATAACGGCTCACTCTTCTTCGATATGGATATGAATGGGCGCCCGCTTCTGGTTTTTTCCTTGATATGGATATGGACACTATGTTTCTAATGTGGTTGTAATTGTATAGTAAGACCTGAGTATGATATTTTCTGATGAAGGCAACCAAATCAAGAAAGGTTTTGAAAAAGGATGGACCGAGGCAGACGGTGAAGTTGGTGAAAGCTGTAGCATGGGACTTTCTTTGGTGGTCTGGATATTTCCCGATAAAGCTAATTGTCGATGTAAACAAAAAAGATCTCACAGTAAGAAGTTTGCTTCTATGTGCCCCTTACAATCATCAATATATATATTGTATGTTTTCTGATAAATATTACTATTTTTGTTTTGTATTGGTGAAATTTAACTTTGATTTTTTCATTTTGCTTGTTGTGGACAGGCAAAATATAAGAAAGAGAAAATGATGTTCATGAAAGTTTTCAAAGGTAACTGGAAAATAGAGCCACTATACGTAGATTCAGAACGTTTGTGCAAGCAAAAGGAGCCAAAGAGTCTACAAGAATACAAAACATGTAGTGGCGGCCAAGGAAGAGTTGCCTCGAAAGTAACAATGGACCAATATTTTCAGCCATATCCTCCTTTTAATCTGCCGCCAATTTCTTGGTTCATTCGTGATATCACCATCCGAACCACCGAAACTCTACTCAAAATGCTTCAACATGCGGGTGCCGTACTACGAGAGTGAGTCTCTAGATAACGCGACATTATAAAGACATCCAGCTACAAACATGGAAAACACTAACCTAACTGATCACACATATGTATGTTGCAAGTTGTAACAAAGCTCAATACCAATATTATATCTGGTACAATGTAAAAGCATGAAATGGTTCAACCGGATGATTCCAAAACGTGAATGGCATAGAAACTGCTTCTTGTCGACAAAGAAATCACGTTGAGACCAGAGTCAAAAACTCGTTTTGATAATCTCAAAAATGTTTAATCTATATACTCAAAAACAAAACCAACTGAAATTAGGAACAATCTTTTACTCCCAAATAAACAACTAAATAAATAACCGGAAAATCCAAGGTATTTCCAAACAGATAAAAGAAACAAAAACCTTAAACTATGAAGCAATTAATTGAAGCAACTTAAGTTAAAAAAAAATAATAAAGGTAATTTCTATCAAAGTTTTATGCAATGTTTTTTCATAATGAAAAGAGAATTTTAATTTTACATTTTTATTGTGGAGAAACGTTGACTCAAAGAATCAATATCAAATCAAATTTGACACATCCAAAGATTGAATTGATGGGACAAGAGGAGGATTAAGGATTTAGGATTCATGTAGTTGACGCCTGTACGTCAGAAACTCATGAAGATTGAGCTGCCCAATTCGTTTTCCCTTGTACATTCTTATACGTTTCTTCATATTTGTATTTTATATATACCTAAATCAAGCTTTTATCTTAGATTTTGATCGTCATTTTCTCTTGCTAGTATCCTTTGTGGACTAAAATTTGAGAAAGAAATGAGTGTAATTCCTAGATTTAGTGGATGGATCAATCAGAATATTGAAGAGCCTGATGAGGTCAATTTCAACTCTATCAATCACAGAACTCAAAGAAGTCAAATAAAATTTAGAATAGTGTTTTTTGTTGTAGGTCGAGTCCAAGAGCCCCGCATCTAATTCTGTGTGGGTTGTAGATCCTAAATACTATAACGTAGCTGAGGTAAAGAAGGAATCAAAACTTTGGAGAGCTGCAGAGAAGAAGCATCCATGGCATGATGCTCCAGCTAAGGTGAAGGTAAGACCAAATAGCAAACAAAATTTTCAAAACTTTTAGATTTTTATTGCCTCTAAGAGGAATTGCTAGGATTAAGAGTAAAATTTCTTCAAAACTTTCTTACATCTTGAATGTTTAAAGGCGACAACAAAAAGGGCCTTTGCCATATGAATATAGAATTCAAACTGGGATTGCCTCCTGAAGCAGTCTACGAGATGTTCACTAATCCAAACAACTTTCCTTTCTTCGAAGAGGACAAGGCCGGGCGCCAACGTTTGGTATTTTTTTTACATAGTTGTAAACTGAGTATTGATATACTATAAATTTATATAAGCTAAATTGAGAGTGTGGTTTTTTTTCCAATGAAGGAAAACAAATCAACAAAGGTTTTGAGAAAGGATGGGCCAAGGCAAACCACTAAGGTGGAAAAAGCTTTGTCCTGGAACTTCCTTGGGTTGTTTTCTGGAGATATCCCAATACATCTAATTATCCATGAAAACCATAAAAATCTAACAGTAAGAAAGCTTATCATATGTTTTGATTAGTTCAAATTTTGGATGAATTAATTAGTGTTTTGAATATATATTGCATAGGCAAAATATACGACAAAGAAAATGATGCTAATGAAAGTGTTTGAGGGTAGCTGGAAAGTTGAGCCAGACTACGTAGATCAGGAACGCTTGTGCAAGACAAGGTTGCCAAAAAGTCGAGAAGAATACAAAATATGTAGCGGTGGACAAGGAAAAGTTGGATCGAAAGTGATAATGGAACAGATTTTTCAGCCTTCTTCTCTTCTTAATACACCACCAATTTCTGGGATTATCCGTGGGATCACCATCAAAACCACCAAGAATTTGCTTGAAGATCTTAGAAAAGCCGGTATTACTTTACGAAAAGTTTGAAAAGCTTAAAAACCGATCGAAATGAACCGGTTATTGTGGTATATATGCAGTTTATTCAAAAAGGAATCCTAATAGCTAGGCGAATATATAAAAAACTAGAAGTCATCTCGTGCTACGCATGATTTTAGCTTACATTGTTATTCAATTTTAGTAATTTGGAGATTATTAGATTTTATTTGTTTACTCAGTAATGATTATTTTGTGATTTTAAATATATATTCATCATATAAATTTGTTTTGGGTTTATTTGTTTGATGTTACTTGAGTTTTCATTTTATATATAGTATTAGAGTATTTCAACACATGGAGAAATTTGATTATATAGTAGAGTATTTATGGTTTTTTTTCCCTTTAGATTTTCCATACATATTAATTAGAGCATGTGCATTAGTGAGTCTCATCATATAATATTATATTTTTAATGTAAAGAAATTTTGGAACCTCTTTCTAATATGAGAATTTGTTAGAAATATCATTTTTGAGATACCTCTTTTCAAAAATACCCCATTTTTGAATATTTTCATTTTTGCCCTTTTTTACACAAATTTCAATATGTTAACTTAATTTTAAGAATTTTTTTTAAGGTGTGGGTTCTCTATTTTATATTTAGGATATAATTTTGATGGGATAGGGTTTAGTATTTGGAGTTTAGAATTTAGAATTTAGTCATTTTATACATAAAAAATGGATATTTTTGAAAATGAACAACATGAAAGAGTATTATTGAAAAGTGACATAGGAAAAAGGGTTATTTTTGAAAATGCGCTATTTGATACTAAGATTCCTAAAAATATATGATACCAATATACAATTAGCATATACTACTCACTATAGAAGTCAAATTAATCAGATATAATATAGAAATTTGCAACTCATATCGTACCATGAGATAAAAAGACATTACAAGCTTAACAACATGGTTTTTTAAGCATATGATAGTAACATACAATTTTCCTTTTTTATAATAGTTTAAAATACTTTTTTTTTCTTTAAAGATGAAGACTAATAAGAAACTAAATTTACAATAGAAAGACTCATATGCATCGTCCAATAAGTAGAAGTTTTAGCCTGCTTTACCACATGAATGCCAAAAAAAAAAATAAAAAAAAATAGAGATTCTAAAATATAAGAAAGGAACAAAACCTTGTTCAACTTATTAAATCATGATAGTTAATTTTTTCATGATGTAGTAATATTAACACAACCAACAAACACGACAACTTGAAGTAAAAATAAAACATGGTTCAAAGCCCGACCCATAGGCCAAGCAAGTGAAGCTATTAAAATTATTCAAGAATTCCTATTAAAATTTGGAAAAATATATAAAAAATAAGATAATTCTTCATAGGAACCTAATGACTGAAATTAAATAATAATGACTGAAAATTTGTGTTAAAAGGAGAGTAATTAGGGATGGATTCTAATTTTATGGAAAAGGAAAAGAATACTACTTTTATTGAAAAAGAATTGGTAAGATCTAATGAGGAATAAATGAGTAAGCAATTACCAAATTAATTACGGAAAACATCCCACCATTAGGTTATATAAGACTAAATGCCAAAAACTAAGCAGGAATGGAAACCCAAAATTGAAAATTTGAGCTAGAAATTTATGAATTGATAAGAGAATTTTGAGAATACATAAACATCCCACAATCTAACAAAATCTAGAATCCTTTCTTGCCCATGAATCATTTATAAGATTTAAACCCATAAATCAAATTTTTACATAATTTAGAATTTGTTCTTGCCCTGAGTCATACATAAGATTGAAACCCTATTTATCATTTCAAAATAAACTATCATCAATTTTTCCTAGGATGAAACCAAAAACTGATAAATGGTGGTTTTAGATCAGCAAAGGCCTAGAAATGGTTTTTATTGAAGAAGGAAAAAATGTAATGTTGAGAGTTTTTTATTTTATTTTATGGGCGAGTAGTTACTTAGGTCCTAGGAAAAATTGATGATAATTTATTCTGAGAACACATAAACATCCCACAATCTAACAAAATCTAGAATTCTTTCTTGCCCATGAATCATTTATAAGATTTAGACCAATAAATCAAATTTTTACATAATTTAGAATTTGTTCTTGCTCCTGAATCATATATAAGATTGAAACCCCTATTTATCATTTCAAAATAAACTATCATCAATTTTTCCTAGGATGAAACCCAAAAACTGATAAATGGTGGTTTTAGATCAACAAAGGCCTAGAAATGGTTTTTATTGAAGAAGGAAAAAATGAAATGTTGAGAGTTTTTTATTTTATTTTATGGGCCAGTAGTTACTTAGGTCCAAAGTACAAATGAATTTAGTTAATTAAGTCCAAACAACAAAATAAGACAGGTGTTAGATAGATAACATGCCAAATGTCCTCTCCTTAGCAAAAGTTGAGAAAAATCTTCTCATATTATATAAGATGCATGCTTTTCACTTTTCAGTTTAAACAAAACAATTCTTCTATCAAAGATATGGTTAGGTATACTGTTTATGTGGATATGTTTTTTTTTTTTGGTAAAATGTTTCCATTTAACTAAAGAAATAGATACAACATTTTGGTATAGAAACCTTGGATCTTATATATTGAAACAACAAATAAATTGAACAAGCCTTTGGGACAGCTAGTGCGGATATACTTGACATTCATGTTATAATACTTAATTCATTTAATTATCTGAATAGTAACCTCTTCGTAGTTTAATACTCAAACAACACTCATAAGATTTCAAGAAATCAACATTACAATACAACACAAACTACATACGAAATAAGGGAATAACTGTTTTGTGTTATTCATTACGTAAAACTCACGAGGATGGAGCTGTCCACTTCTTTGTTTCTCCACACGTAAATCCTAACGTACACTATTACCTCTGGTTTATGTTGTGTTTTTTTTTTTTTTTTTTCTAAAATCTGAACCAAGCTTTTATGGCCTCAAATCATAATATATATACAAACATTGTACCACATTTTCTGGGCTTTTTCTGTCTGATTAGGTAAGTATTGTTGGACAAACTTTTGAGAGCGAAATGAGGGTATTTCCTGGATTTGGTGGCTGGATCAATCAGAACACTCAGCAGCCTCCCAAGGTCAGTTTCATCTCCATCAATTAGAGAACTCGACAAGTCAAATTAGTATAAAGTATTGTAACTGATGTTTCTTAATGTAGGCTGAGGCCAAAACATCTGCGAATGTTAATACTAATTCAGTGTCAGAGAAAGATAGTAATAATCAATTATATTATGACAAAGAGGACATGAAGAAGCAATATGAACTTTGGAGTGTTGGAGAGAAGAAGCATCCATGGTATGATGCCCCTCCTAAGGTGAAGGTAATAATAACAAATAGGCTACCAAAAATCTAAATACTTGATTGTATACTAGAAAGAATAATTTGGAGAATCCTAGGTTAAACCTTGCTCTGCTAGACTGATACCATGTCAATATTTTGAAGTCAAAAGTAACAGTTTATTGAAGTATACTAGCTAGGTTTTATGAATGTTATTTTGTAAACGAATAACGATCTTAATATTTAATTCTTTTTTAAGGTGACGACAAAAAAGGGACTATGCCATATGAACATAGAAATGACATTGGGCTGGATACCTGATGGAGTCTTCGAACTTTTCACTAATCCAAATGACGGCCCACTCTTCTTTGATATGAACAAGCATGGGCGTCAACTTCTGGTTTTTTCCCTATCATATGTTCCGAGTGTGGTATTAATGATAGTAGAAGTACTTGAGAGTGTGATATTTTTTTTTTTTGATGAAGGAATACAAATCAAGAAAAGTTTTAAAGAAGGATGGACCGAGGCAGATCGTGAAGGTGCAGCAAGCTCTGGCATGGGACTTCCTTTGGTGGTCGGGTTCTATCCCGATAGAATTAATTGTGGATGAAAACCAAAAAAAATTTACAGTAAGAAGAAGTTTTATACCCTCACAGTAATCAATATTTTGTATCGTTCTTTAATAAGCCTCACTATTTTTTCTTACTATTGTCTTTAACTTGTGTTTTCTTGCTTGTTGCGGACATAGGCAAAATATAAAAAAGAGAAAATGATTTTCATGAAAGTATTCGAAGGTAGCTATAAAGTGGAGCCACTATATGCTGATTCAGTACGCTTGTGCAAGCAAAAGGAGCCGAAGAGTCTACAAGAATACAAAACTTGTAGTGGCGAACGAGGAAGGATAGCATCGAAAGTAACAATGGACCAATACTTTCAGCCATATCCTCCTTTTAATTTGCCGCCATTTTCTTGGTTTATTCGTGATATTACAATCAAGACCACCACAACTCTGCTCAAAATGCTTCAACATGCGAGTGTCGTGTTACGAGAGTGACTCTAGATAATAATGTTATAAAGACTTTCAAGCAACAAACATGAAAATTTAAACACTAACTTAAATACGCATGCATATCGGCATTTGTGTGTTTCAAATTTAATATATTCTTACAATCCTTAACTTTAAAAAAAAAAATGCGCGTTTACTTTAGGACGTGATCAGTGATACTTTAGGCCTATAACTCGATGCCCAGCATGCATCATAAAATATGTTGTATGCGATCGGTCAAATGATAAATATAAGATTATATATTTCCAACACACTTCGTTTCTTATCTTATATATCCTTATATATCTAAGATCATGAAAGTATTTGAAGGTAGCTATAAAGTGGTACGCTTGTGCAAGAATCGAAAAGATTATGTTCTTTTGTTTTTTTTTTTTTGTTAAACATACCTTATGTGGATGTATTCAGGTATGAACTGCAACAATACCAACTCAAACTAGCTTTATAGTACACAAAGAAAAACTAAATCTATGAAAAAATGTAGATTTAATGTTTATTGACGGATAGTGAATAGGTTTTCTCAGTAACGGGGAAAAGCTACCACACTCAAGTTTCTATAATTTTTTTCAGAAAAATGAGACTATGACACAATAGTCCAGAGGAAGCTTCTTTCTTGTACGTCAAGAACTCACGAGAATGGAGCTGTCATGTCCACTTCTTTGTTACAAGGTAGGTAAACGTGTACGTACACCTTTTTGTTCAGTTGCATACTGTATAATGTCTAAATATGAATCAAGTCTTAACTAAGATTCCTAAAATTTCATAGATGCAACTATACAAGCTTTGTATCGTCATTTGAGAGAGAAATGAGTCTATATCCTGGATTTGGTGGCTGGATCAATCTGAACATTCAACAACGTCCTAAGGTTGGTTTCGTTTTCATCAATCAGAGAATCCAACAATTCAAATAAGTATAAACTACTATTAATTCTTTATTGTTTTTGTAGGCTGAATCTGGGAGACATGAGGATGTTGAGTCTAATTCAATGTCAGAGAAAGATACCAATCTAAAACCATGGTACGCCGAACCTGGTGATGTAAGAGCAAATCAGCAAACAGTATAAATTACTATATATATATATATCCTTTAAATATAGAAATTAGTTTATGTTTCTTCCTGTAGAATGCAGCTACGGAACCTGGGGATGTTAGATCCAAGTCACTGTATGCCGTGGATACTAAATATTTTGATTTAAAGGAGATGAGAACGCAATCAAAACTTTGGCATGCAGAGAAGAAGAAGCATCCATGGTATGTTCCTCCTGCTAAGTTTAAGGTAATAGCAAAATCAGAAAGAAGAAGAAAAAAACAACATCCCATTACGTTTAAAGATTTACGAAAAATAACTTTTTATACATGTTTGTTCTTTTGCAGGTGAAAACAAAAAATGGTATTTGCCATATGAACATAGAACTCACAGTGGGATTAATCCCTCCAGGAGCCTATGAGATGCTCACTAATCCAAGAAACATAACATTCTTTTCTGCGGACGATGTAGTCGATGATGACCGTAGACGACAACGTCTGGTTTGTTTTTTTCTCATATAACTTTATAATTTTAATTGAGTATTAATTAATAAACAGTAAATATATAATTGAGAGTGTGTGGTGCTTTTTACTATGAAGGAAAACAAATCAACAAAGGTTTTGAAGAAGGATGGACCAAGACAAATCACGGATGTGAGCAAAGTTCTGAGATGGAAGTTTCTTTTGTTTTCTGGAACTATCCCAATTCATCTAATTATCGATGAAAACCATCAAACTCTTAGAGTAAGATCACTTAATTTCTCTCTCTATCCCTCACAAGAAGTAATTCAGTTTTTGGTGCATATATTATGGGGTTCGATCTTTTGCTTAGGCAAAATACACGAAAAAGAAAAACACAATGACTTACATGAAAGTGTTCGAGGGTAGGTGGAAGATAGAGCCTCTATACGTAGATTCAGAACGCTTGTGCAACCAAAGAGAGCCGAAGAGTCGAGAAGAATACAGAAGATGTAGCGGCGGAAAAGGAAGGATTGCATCGACGGTGAGAATGGAGCTTATCTTTCAGCCTGCGTCTCTTCTTAACGTGCCACCGGTTTCTTGGATCATTCGTGGGATCACCATCAAAGCCACCAAGACTTTGATTGAAGATCTTAGAAAATTTGCTATCAATATGTACAAAATGTAATAATATTTGGTATTTCGTGGATATATGTCATATGTAAATTAATACTTCATATGCGTTTAATAATTATAAAATAAAAAAAAAATACTTCCATTGGATTAACTAAACATATACATAGAAAAAGTACATGATTACATGAAAGAAAAAAAATCTACGTATAGATAATATAATTGATTAGTGGCCAAACTAAATTGTTCGGGAAGTCAATAATCAAACCTTTGAAATTATGGCATTAGGCCAACCAATCCTAACACCATGGTTCGATTATTGTCCTAGCATAGGGTTAACAATATCCCAAAACTCTCAACAAATTAATTTTGTACCGACCATAAAGATACGAGTAAGCGTATTAATAGTGAAAACTGAGAAAGTAGGAGAAAAAAAAACTATCATCTATATATAATAGCAAATTCATTTTTGGAGGTAAACTTTAATTTAACAGATGAGATTGTTTATGTTATCTCATCTAACGATCTAAAATTATTAATGATCTTTACAGTTGCAAGTCATTTTTCTAATAATCGTGTTTTTGGTCATATTTCCATATTTTAAAAATCGCACCTATTAATTTTTACTTTTTTGTTTCACACCTCTTTATCACATTTCTTCGATCCAACAATTGTTTTTTTTCGTCTCACCCTCAGTTTTCCATGTTGGTACCCATTAGTTTTTATACATTTTTGTTTTATATTACCTCTTTGTATATATAAAGTTGTAATGTTTTGATCCAACAATTGTGTTTCTTCGTCATACCCTAGCTTTCATTGTTTGCACTTATTAGTTTTCGCACCTTTTTGTTTCACACCTCTTTGTTTTCACACCTTTTTATTTTTATATATATATATATATATATATATATATATATATATGTAGTATACAGATTTTTATGAACTTTGAGAAGAAATTTTATTCTTTGAGTATTATTAATAATCTCATCCTTTGTTAATGATCTCAAAAGTTGCAAAGTTTCAATACAACAATTGTGTTTCTTTGTCGCACCTCCAACTTTGCATGTTGGCACCCATTAGTTTTCACACCTTTTTGTTTTACACCTCTTTGTTTATATAAAGTTAAAATATTTTGATCCAACAATTTTGTTTCTTCGTCGTACCCCTAGCTTTCAATATTTGAACTTGTTAGTTTTCGCACCTTTTTGTTTTACACGTCTTTATTTTCACATCTTTTTGTTTTTATATATATACAGGTTTTTATGAACTTTGATCACATCATAACACGTGTTTGCAATGCAATAAACATCGATTCTATCGTCCCACGACAAACCTACTTTCTATCTTTTATAAAAAACTGTAAATCAAAAAAAAAATTAAAACAATATTACTCATGTCGCAACGCGTGTTCTCAATGCAAGAAACATTGATTCTATCGTCCAACGACAAATTTACTTTCTATATAAAATTTTTGCAGATAAAACAAAAAATAAAATGAAAACAACATTACTCACATCATTACGCGTGTTGGAAGAAACATAGATTCTATCGTCCAACAACAAATCTACTTGTATATAAAAACTGAAAGCATAATAGAAAACTTCCTAAAAAACGTTTCATACATTTTTCTTTCAAATTTTTAAAAACAAATCGGAATGAAAGTACTAAAAATGAAAAAAAAAGGTAAGGAGACACAAATCGTGTTCTCAATATGACAAGAAATCAAGGAGTGAAGCTTGCTCGATAGTCAACCAACATCTAGGCTCCACAAAGAACGCAATGGCTGCAGGTAATTTGTAAACAGCTGTTAAAAATTTCGATAATTGTTGAGCTATGAAAAATTATTAATTAGAGAACATGATGTCTTGAAAAAAGTTTGTTTAGAGAAATTTTCATGTGATGTTAATCAATGAGATGGTATTCATAAAATTTTACATATTTAACTAAACAAGAGTTTGGTCAAGTTTTTCCAATCACTTTCATAATTTCAAAATTATCTATATTTCTACAATTGATTTTATTTGCATGTGTTATTTTTTGTTTCTCTTCAAACAATTTTAACTTAATACTTTGCTAACATCTTGTATAGTTCTTAAAAAAAACAAGCTTCGATAGCTCAACTGGTAAAGACTCTCTGGCAAAGTCTAGAGATCGCTGGTTCGAGAGACAATCCTTGGGAGATGACCATATAAAATGCTATGGTCCTTGGCCTGAGGGAATGTATGTCCATAACTTCTTAATAAATATATAAAAAAAGGTTTTTTAAAAATCAACAATTTCCAAAGATCTTAAAAGCTTAGCTTTTCAAAGTGTTATATTTTCAATCATCATATATTAATGCTTTGGAATAATAATACAAGTATAAAATTTCAAATTAGAATTTACAATATCTTTAAGCATCTTTAAAAAAGTAAAAGCAAAACACACAAAAACAGATCTGTAAAGACATTAGGGCATCTCCAATGGTCGTTACTTGTTGCTTTACCAAAATTTTAATGAGTAAATAATAAAAGATAGTATTAAAGAGACAAGAGAATGAAGAAGAAATAATTCCTACACTATTTATACACATGGCCACTTATTATTGGTTTATACTTGTTTCAATTAAAATAGTATTTAAAAAAAAAACGTTAATGACTTCAACCGGTATAATGATGGTCTTAGTATTGAAATAATATAATTTTGTTTATGTTTAAGAAGCTTAATATGGATTTAACTCCATATATTCTCTTAAGTCAGTGACACTCGATCTATGGCCTCTAGGACTCATCCTTGATGTTTTTCAGTAGAATTAAGGACACTAGCTAGGTAATATATAATTTCTTCATAGATTTCAAAATCTAATCAAATTTATCACATTAAAATATCTTTGATTTTAAAACACGCTCGTAAGTACATCTAGTTTCTTTACGGTGGAAACAAAAGTTCAGTTCTTTAAAAAACATTTGTTGACATTAGAAAATATGATATGGTGAAATCAATATCTTACACATGCAAAATTATACTGTTTGATATCATTATCAATTTCTAAGAATCTTCCCTTCGTAACCGTCCTGCTCCCACTCTTGGAAATGACACATATCAAATTCTGTGAAATGGTTATTAATGTATTTTAGTAAACGTTTCAAAATCAGAAAAATTAACTATACATTGACCAAAACAGTTTGTTTGAGTCTTCAGATTTTTCTCCGGGTTATCTGAAAAAGCATTTGAATGTATGCGTTACTACTCCCTNTGATCTCGCCAAACATTTCTCCGGCGAGATCATAAATTCGGATAAGATGCAAGTTTATAGTGGGATAGAGATTGCAACAAATCTCATCCCACTCAATGAACAAGGTGGAGTCCCGCACCATCTTCTCGGTGACTTTCGCCCGGAAGATGGCGAACTTACCCCAAGAGAGTTTCGCTCTTTAGCGACATTGTCCATCGCTGAAGTTGTTTCCAAAGGGAAACTCCCTATTATAGTTGGTGGGTCCAACTCATTCAACCACGCTCTCCTTGCAGAGCGTTNACCAGTTAGTGATTTAAACTTCACCTTATAAATCCAAATATTCACATGTACTTTGTTTCTCCTCCCTGACACGCAAGAAATTTTTCAAAAGTAACGTATTAACAATGAATACTTAATTATTTATACTTAAAATTTAATTTCTCACTGAGGCATCTCTCTTAATTCCCACCTTGACAAATCTCTCTGGAACTTAGAAGCTTCCAATATCTCTTTCATCATCCAAACATTAATATGGCTTGTGGTTTGGACGGTTACATGTAAGCTGTTTTAAAACATGGGCATGGTCGAAACTTGTACGGTTCTTGGAGCCAGTCCAAAAAACAAATTCCTCGTTATAAGGATGAAAATAAGGATGCATGCAATGTTAAAAAGTTAATTTGAATTTACTTTTTAAAACAAACTAAAAAAACAAAAGTTCTTCGTGCATGTCAGGGCGACAAACATGAAACATGCGTATGCATCTTTGGTTTTTTGGTCTTGACTTAGTAATACATATATAAAAACAAAGAAATTAGCAATGGAGTGGACATCATTTGTCAAAGATGTTTATGAGCTTAAAAACAAAATCATCATATTACACATTTCCAATACTTCAGTTACAATTTTCTCTTTATGTGTATACACTACTATAATATATAGGGCTATGCATGCATGTACGTATTTGCATTTACTAACATGTTAAAATATATATATTATTGATATGAACGTACGTACTATAAATAAGAAGGCTACACCACCACTGAGGGGAGAGCTTAAGTTAAAGCGAAAAAATTTCCTTCAACAACAACAGAAAAAAGCCAACTCAGTTTCGTGTTCTCTACTCTACCAAAAAAAAATGGAAGCACTCATCACCTTGTCATCATTCATCACCTTGTCATCATTTTTCCGTTCTCCCCTTTCCACCGTCACTACCATTTCGCAGCAACCACGATCAGTGACCATGTGCATGGGCAAATCAGGGCCAAACACTCCCAAGGACAAGGTGGTCCTCATCACGGGTACTACCGGCACTGGCAAGTCACGCCTCTCCGTTGATCTCGCCAAACATTTCTCCGGCGAGATCATAAATTCGGATAAGATGCAAGTTTATAGTGGGATAGAGATTGCAACAAATCTCATCCCACTCAATGAACAAGGTGGAGTCCCGCACCATCTTCTCGGTGACTTTCGCCCGGAAGATGGCGAACTTACCCCAAGAGAGTTTCGCTCTTTAGCGACATTGTCCATCGCTGAAGTTGTTTCCAAAGGGAAACTCCCTATTATAGTTGGTGGGTCCAACTCATTCAACCACGCTCTCCTTGCAGAGCGTTTTGACCCGACAATTGATCCTTTCGCTCCTAGCTCGAGTCTTTCAACCATCTGCCCGGACCTGAGGTACAACTGCTGCATCTTCTGGGTGGATGTTTCAGAGCAGGTTCTGTTCCAACACTTGCGCAACCGAGTTGACAAGATGATCGAGTCGGGGCTGTTCGAGCAGCTGGCCGCTTTCTATGACCCAATAGTCGATTTAGGGCCCCGACTTGGGGTCCGAAAGACTATAGGCGTAGAGGAGTTCGATCGGTACTTTAGAATGTACCCAAGGGAGAAGAACACAGGAGTGTGGGACTTGGGAAGAAAGAATGTACCTACGAGGAGGCTGTCAAGGCCATGAAAGAAAGGACGTGTCTGCTTGTTAAGAAGCAGAAAGAGAAAATTATCAAGCTGATAAGAGGTGGCTGGGAAATCAAAAGGCTTGATGCCACGGCAGCTATCATGGCGGAGCTGAATAAGAGTTCAGAAGTATTGGGAGAAGGATTGAGCAGTATGGATATTTGGCAGAAGGACATCGTGGAGGAAAGCGTGGAAACTGTTAAAAGTTTCTTGCTGGAAGGGTAGTTTTTTTTTCTAATTAAATAATGTAAATATGTGTTATAAATAAATAAAATTCTGTATGATTTGAAGAAAAATACCATATTATGCTTTTATACGAGTACTTGAACACCTTTGCAATATATCAGCTCTACCATATTTATGTTTTTAAGAGTCTGCGGTTCATCGGAACTTAAGCAACACATTTAAAAAATGGGCTCTTTTAAAGCAGAGATTATGACCGAATGTATCAAAGTACAAACAATTAATCTTGGAACTTTCTTCGACAATGTCCTTCTCCCTTTGTCTTACTTTGATACAATCAGCCATAATTGTCGCTTTAATAGGTCATGAACTTAAACACAACATTGGCTACTAAAAACATAAATTTTGGTAGAGCTCATATGAAATGCAAATGTTTTCAAGAACTCATATACAAGCATAACATGGTTTTTTCTCTAAAACATACATTAGAGTTTTATTTACTTTTACACACAAATTACAACTGTTTTTTAACACACATTTTATGTATTTAGTCGGAAAACAAAACACTACCATTCCAGCAAGAAATTGTTCACAGTCTTGACACTTTCTTCCACAACGTCCTTCTGCAAAATCTCCATGCTACTCCTTCCTTCTCCCAATNCCGTCACTACCATTTCGCAGCAACCACGATCAGTGACCATGTGCATGGGCAAATCAGGGCCAAACACTCCCAAGGACAAGGTGGTCCTCATCACGGGTACTACCGGCACTGGCAAGTCACGCCTCTCCGTTGATCTCGCCAAACATTTCTCCGGCGAGATCATAAATTCGGATAAGATGCAAGTTTATAGTGGGATAGAGATTGCAACAAATCTCATCCCACTCAATGAACAAGGTGGAGTCCCGCACCATCTTCTCGGTGACTTTCGCCCGGAAGATGGCGAACTTACCCCAAGAGAGTTTCGCTCTTTAGCGACATTGTCCATCGCTGAAGTTGTTTCCAAAGGGAAACTCCCTATTATAGTTGGTGGGTCCAACTCATTCAACCACGCTCTCCTTGCAGAGCGTTTTGACCCGACAATTGATCCTTTCGCTCCTAGCTCGAGTCTTTCAACCATCTGCCCGGACCTGAGGTACAACTGCTGCATCTTCTGGGTGGATGTTTCAGAGCAGGTTCTGTTCCAACACTTGCGCAACCGAGTTGACAAGATGATCGAGTCGGGGCTGTTCGAGCAGCTGGCCGCTTTCTATGACCCAATAGTCGATTTAGGGCCCCGACTTGGGGTCCGAAAGACTATAGGCGTAGAGGAGTTCGATCGGTACTTTAGAATGTACCCAAGGGAGAAGAACACAGGAGTGTGGGACTTGGGAAGAAAGAATGTACCTACGAGGAGGCTGTCAAGGCCATGAAAGAAAGGACGTGTCTGCTTGTTAAGAAGCAGAAAGAGAAAATTATCAAGCTGATAAGAGGTGGCTGGGAAATCAAAAGGCTTGATGCCACGGCAGCTATCATGGCGGAGCTGAATAAGAGTTCAGAAGTATTGGGAGAAGGATTGAGCAGTATGGATATTTGGCAGAAGGACATCGTGGAGGAAAGCGTGGAAACTGTTAAAAGTTTCTTGCTGGAAGGGTAGTTTTTTTTTCTAATTAAATAATGTAAATATGTGTTATAAATAAATAAAATTCTGTATGATTTGAAGAAAAATACCATATTATGCTTTTATACGAGTACTTGAACACCTTTGCAATATATCAGCTCTACCATATTTATGTTTTTAAGAGTCTGCGGTTCATCGGAACTTAAGCAACACATTTAAAAAATGGGCTCTTTTAAAGCAGAGATTATGACCGAATGTATCAAAGTACAAACAATTAATCTTGGAACTTTCTTCGACAATGTCCTTCTCCCTTTGTCTTACTTTGATACAATCAGCCATAATTGTCGCTTTAATAGGTCATGAACTTAAACACAACATTGGCTACTAAAAACATAAATTTTGGTAGAGCTCATATGAAATGCAAATGTTTTCAAGAACTCATATACAAGCATAACATGGTTTTTTCTCTAAAACATACATTAGAGTTTTATTTACTTTTACACACAAATTACAACTGTTTTTTAACACACATTTTATGTATTTAGTCGGAAAACAAAACACTACCATTCCAGCAAGAAATTGTTCACAGTCTTGACACTTTCTTCCACAACGTCCTTCTGCAAAATCTCCATGCTACTCCTTCCTTCTCCCAAT